>NW_027498209.1:0-148109 GCF_021521415.1 Bidens hawaiensis | reverse complement strand
GGTAACTTGGTGATAAAGTCTATTGCTATACTTTCCCATTTCCACGTAGGAATTTCAGGTGTTCGAGCAAACCAGATGGGCGTTGATGTTCAGCTTTTACCTTAGAACAAGTTAGGCATTTAGCTACGAACACAGCAATATCCTTTTTCATACCAGGCCACCAATAAGAAAGGCGCAAATCTTTGTACATTTTGTCAGCACCAGGATGAACGGAATACCGAGTTTTGTGTGCTTCACTCAGTATGACAGAGCGAAGATTCTCATCATTGGGGATCCAGATGCGATTGAGATAACAGAGAATTCCATTCAGGTTAGGGACTAGATGCGCTTCTGCACCACACGCTAACTCGGCGCGTAGGTTGCCTTTGCTGATCGATGCGCGCTGCGCGTCGCGAATGCGCGATTCAAGATCGTTTTGGATCGGCGCGAAGTGAAGCTGCGTGCGCGGCAAGATACAGTTAAGTTGACTGGGTTTTCGGCTGAGCGCATCGGCTACCACATTAGCCTTTCCAGGGTGATATCGGATCTCACAATCGTAATCGCTGATGAGTTCGTTCCATCGGCGTTGTCTCATGTTAAGTTCCTTTTGATCAAAAATGTGCTGAGGCTTTTATGGTCTGTGTAAATGATGCACTTAGTACCATAGAGGTAGTGTATCCAGATTTTTAAGGCAAATACAACTGCACCAAGTTCGAGGTCGTGAGTCGTATAATTCTTTTCATGAATTTTGAGTTGCCTAGACGCGTAAGCGATAACCTTGCCTCGTTGCATAAGTACACAACCGAGACCTTGGTTGGAGGCATCGCAATAAACGACAAAGTCGTTAGTACCCTCAGGTAACGTTAGAACAGGAGCTTCGCACAACTTTCGCTTGAGCGTTTGAAAAGCTTCTTCTTGCTTAGAGCCCCAAATATACGGTTTGCCTTTGTGCGTTAATGCTGTTAAAGGCAAGGCGATTTTTGAGAAGTTCGAAATGAATCGCCGGGTAGTAACCAGCTAAGCCCAAAAAGGAACGGATTTCGGTAGGAGTGGACGGTGCAATCCAGTTCTTGATCGCTTCAATTTTGGATGGGTCGACATGAATACCCATCTTGTTTACAACATGACCAAGAAACTGTACTTCATCCGACCAAAACTCACACTTGGAGAGTTTGGCATAGAGTTGTTCGGTTCGAAGCTTTTGCAACACCAACAGAAGATGTTGCTCATGCTCGGCCTTGGTTTTGGAATACACCAGAACGTCATCGATAAACACGATCACGAATCGGTCCAAGAAAGATCTACACACCCGGTTCATTAGATCCATGAAAACAGCGGGTGCGTTGGTTAAACCGAAGGGCATGACCAAGAATTCAAAATGACCGTAGCGGGTTCGAAAAGCAGTCTTGGGAATATCTTCTTCGCGGATACGCAACTGGTGATAGCCAGAACGGAGATCGATTTTGGAGAAACAAGAGGCACCTTGGAGTTGGTCAAAGAGGTCGTCAATACGCGGTAAGGGGTACCGGTTCTTAATGGTGAGCTTGTTCAGCTCGCGGTAATCGATACACATGCGAAACGAACCGTCTTTCTTTTTAACGAACAACACTGGAGCACCCCATGGCGAAGAGCTAGGGCGAATGAATCCTTTATCGGTCAACTCTTGAAGTTGACTTGCTAATTCTTGCATTTCAGCGGGTGCAAGTCGATAAGGAGATTTGGCTACGGGGGATGCACCAGGGACAAGATCAACACGAAACTCGACTTTCCGAGCGGGAGGTAAACCAGAAAGATCATCGGGAAAGACTTCAGGAAAGTCACGCACGATGGGGATTTCAGAAAGTTTCTTCCTTCCTTCACCGGGTTTGACCACATGAGCTAAGAACGCGACACAATTCTTCCGCAAAAGTCTTCGGGCTTCAGAGCATGACATAAGTTTAAGACCGTTAGATGGTTTCTCGCCGTAGATATAAAGATCTTGACCATTTTTCCGAGGAATGCGAATCAACTTCTTGGCGCAGATTACTTCGGCGCGATTTTGCGAGAGCCAGTCCATACCGATAATCACATCAAAACTTCCAAGAGGCATGGGAATGAGGTCGATTAGAAAATCATGTTCATTAAGGTTAAGCATGCAATCTTTGATCACGGAGTTTATTAAAATAGTTTCACCATTAGCCAATTCAACTGAAAAGTTTTCGTTTAAGTTTACTCGCGGTCGCGCAAGTTTTTGTTCAAATGCGTGAGAAATAAAACTTCTATCGGCGCCAGTATCAAAAAGTATAGATGCATATTGTCCGTTAAGTAAAAATGTACCATTAACCACGTCATTATTCGCTTGCGCTTGGTGCGCGGTTATATTAAAAGCTCGTCCGCGCGTCACTTGGTTTGAAATTTGGTTAACCGGATTAGCTTGCGTAATTTGTACTTGCAGTCTCGGGCACGCGTTCCGGAAATGACTGGGGTCACCGCAGTTATAGCACGACCTGGGTCGTGGATTAGGGTATGTTGGTTGTGGGTTTAGCGGGTAAGTTGGTGGTGTTTGCGCGATTGGGTTGGCGGGAAGGACTCCACGTATTGTTTCATTACTCGTGACACTATTTGGGTGTCAATATTTAATAAATACATTTTCATTGCGCACGCACAGAACATGAATCGTAAAGTAACATAAATCATATCATAACTTAAAATATTCAAATAACATAATTTGTCTTGTTACATTTTAATCTAGGTCCAAAGAAAAAGAAAACATCCTACGTGTCCTTGAGATTCCCAAAAGCAGCTACAGCAAACCTGAACATGTGTTAAAATAAAACGTCAACACTTGCGTGTCGGTGAGAAATCAAGTTTAATAGATATAAATAGATAACAACAAACACTGCGCGCAACATGTGCTTAACTGGGGTTTAACATAGGGTGTAATCAGATTGTGATCAAGCCTAAATAGATCATAGCTCATAGTTCAATCCGTGCTCCCAATCGAGCACAAAAACAATTAATCATACGTGCATGTGTAAACAAAACAAGGAAAACCGGTAAACGATTGGTCTCCCGTGTTCATCTAATGGATCCATGAAAACTTCGGAATAGGCCGAACAAAGCGGTTAATGATTCACACATACAAATAAACAGCCAAGTAAACGTCCATAACACATGGGGTTTTGCGCACATAAGTTTCATAAACAAGTTTAAGACTCAAGTTGTACGAACACATGAACATCCCAAAACGTTAAAAATAAAAGGGGATTAAGTACGAGATTACTCACCTGTAAAAAGGTGTGTTGAAAGATAATGCAAGAACCAACTTTTAAACAAGCACAAGTTAACCTATAAATAAGAGGTCATTGGTTTAAACAAATTAAAACAAAATATATATATTCATATTTACCGAGATTCTGGGCAGAACAGAAGAGAAGACGGAGGCAAAGAGAGGAGTGAGGATCTTCGGCAGAGAGCAAAGGGAGAGAGATTTGGGGAGTGTTTAAGTGTAGCGTGTGTAGTGTTAATAAACAAGAAATTAGCTTAATTTATAGGAAAACCCAAGGGAACACAATCCCTTGAAAGGGGAAAAGATCTTATCAAATCAAGCAAAAGATATTAAAAAGATATGCCGGCAGCTGCAGGGGATGGGGAAAAGCTGACAGGTTACAGATCAAAGCATGGGAGGTGTCAGATAAAGCACTGTTCAAGACATGCAAAAGAAGATTTCAAAAGATTATGTCAGTCACTTTTTCTGTCAACCAATAGGATTGGTGCGCATGCTGCGCCGAAAGTGGCTTTTCGGACAGATGTCGGAACTGACCTACAGTGCTCAAACAAAAGATAAGATATTTCAAAAGAATACAGGCTGACCTAAACTGGAGAAAAGACTTAAGGCCTAGCGCGAGAAGACTCGAGCGCGCGCGAGGGCGAAGGCAGACAGAGAACAATCCTTAGCGCGCCGCGGGAAGAACTATAATCCTTAGCGCGTCGCAGGAAGAACTACAATTCTTAGCGCGCCGCGGGAAGAACTATAATCCTTAGCGCGCCGCGGGAAGAACTATAATCCTTAGCGCGTCGTGGGAACAGTTCGCCTCGCGTATCGCAGGAACAACTGGTCTTCACGCAGGCTTCCTTGTAAGGAGTTTGGCGCGTGGAGCTGCTCAGACATCCTTAGGCGGGAAGAACCAAAGGACAAGCAAAGAGTTAAGAGAAAAAGGGGTTTCAGGCTTAAGGGTTAAGCAGAGGGGCGGGACGGCGACAAGAGAGAAAAAGGGAGGCGGGACGGCGGAGAGAAGGAAGAAAGGGACGGGTCGGCGGAAAAGAAATTATTATTATTAGTAATAAATATATAAAGATTATAATCAAATTTTAAATCATAAAAAGAATCGGATTCGAAAACGGGTACCTGGGTCGGGTCGGATTTGGGCAGTTGCTACAACATTCGCTTTCCCGGGGTGGGTAGCGAATTTCGCAATCATAATCGCTTAACAATTCGGCCCATCGTCTTTGTCTAATATTGAGGTCCTTTCGGTCGAAAATGTGTTGTAAACTTTTATGGTCGGTGAAGACCAAACATTTCATGCCGTTAAGGTAGTGTCTTCATATTTTCAAGGCAAACACGACCGCACTAAGTTCTAGGTCGTGCGTCGTGTAATTTTTCTCGTGTACCTTGAGTTGACGCGGAGCGTAATCATTGACCTTGTTACGTTGCATGAGAACACAACCAAGACCTTGAATAGAAGCGTCACAATAGACAACAAAATCGTCTTTGCCCTCGGGAAGAGCAAGGATTGGAGCATTGCAAAGCATGTCCTTAAGAGTTTGAAACGCTTTCTCTTGATCAGAACCCCATTCATAAACTTTCCCTTTGTGGGTTAGTGCGGGTAAGGGGTGAAGCAATCTTCGAAAAGTTGCGGATAAAACGACGGTAATACCCCGCTAAACCTAGAAATGAACGAACCTCCGTTGGAGAGGACGGAGTCGCCCAATTTTTAACGGCCTCAATTTTTGCGGGATCAACGTGAATACCCTTGTCGTTAACGATGTGGCCCAAGAATTGAACTTGCTTTAGCCAAAATTCGCATTTGGAGAACTTAGCATAAAGTTGTTACTTACGTAACAAGTCGAGAATGGAGCGCAAATGGTCTTTGTGCTCGGTCTCGGATTTAGAATATATCAAGATGTCGTCGATGAAAACAATCATGAACTTGTCGCGTTAGGGTTTACAAACACGATTCATAAGATCTATAAAATTGGCGGGATCATTTGTCAACCCAAAAGGCATAACTTGGAACTCAAAGTGGCCATAACGAGTACGGAAGGCGGTCTTGGGTATGTCATCTTCGTGGACACGGAGTTGGTGATAACCCGAACGGAGATCAATCTTAGAGAAACATACGGCTCCTTGGAGTTGATTGAAAAAATCGTCAATACGCGGAAGAGGATAACGGTTCTTGATAGAAAGCTTGTTGAGCTCACGATAATCGATTCACATACTAAGAGTACCGTCTTTCTTCTTAACAAACAAGATGGGTGCGCCCCATGAAGACGAACTCGGGCGAATAAAACCCTTTTCCGTGAGTTCTTGGATTTGGTTGGAGAGTTCTTGCATTTCGGAAGGTGCAAGTCGATAGGGTGCTTTGGCTACGGGGTTTGCTCCGGGTACAAGATTAATACGGAACTCCACTTAACGAATTGGAGGGAGTCCGGAAACGTCATCAGGAAAGACTTCGGGGAAGTCGCGGACAATCGGGATGTCGTAAAGCTTCTTTTCTTCATCGGATTTTGTGGGTGACATGGGCTAAAAAGGCGACATACTTCTTGCGTAAGTAGCGTTGGGCTTCAAGACACGACATGAGGTTTAGCTTTGAGAAGGGTCCTTCACCGCGGACGTTTAGAATCACGCCTCCATCGATAGGGATTCGAATGAGTTTCTCGAAACACAAAATTTCGGCACGGTGGAGAGAGAGCCTATCCATACCAATGATAACGACGAAGCTACCCATTTGCATAGGGATAAGGTCGATGGAGAAATTTTTCCCATTGAGAGTAATCGTGCAATTTCGAATGACGGAGTCAATAGTGATCGAACTACCGTTTGCTATCTCTACCGTGAAGGGCTTATATAATTTACTACGGGGCACATCAAGTATGTATTCAAAATCAAAGGAAATAAAGCTTCTATTGGCTCACGAATCAAATAATACCGAAGCATGGTGCTTATTAACTAGGAACGTTCCGTTCACCACATCATTCGAGTTTCGGGCTTGATGAGCATTGATGGTGAAAGCTTGGCCTTGAGTTCTTTGAGGTGCTTGGATTTGAGAAGTTGAAGCTTGAGAGGTTGGAGCTTGATAGGCTTGCATGACCATGGGTTGAGCTTGAAGAGTTGGAGGAGCCATGAGTTGGTGTGCTTGGGGTTGATAAGCTTGCACTTGATAGGCTTGGGAGGTGTAGTAAGGTTGTGGTACAACATAGGCTTGGTGAACTTGGGCGAGTCGAGGACATGCGTTGTGAAGGTGATTTGGGTCACCACAATTGTAGCAAGCCCTGGCGGTGTTAATGGTTAGAGCACGAGGGATGGCTCGGTTGGGTTGGTTTGATGATGCGAACCGCGGTGGAGCGGCTTGCACACGAGGTGCTTCTCGACAATATTGGGTAATGTGGTCGAATCGGTGGCAATTGGTGCTTACCCGACAAGTGGCTTGGGCTGGGTGGTGGCTTTGGCAAGTGTTGCAGTACGGGTGTGGGCCGGTGTAGGGTTTCTTGTTAGGAGGGGCTTGTGGGCTTGTGGTTGAGCTAAGACATAATTTTGGGAGTTGGGCTTTCTCTTGTTGTTGCGGTAGTGAGATTGTAAGGCCCCGTTACCGGTAGCCCTACTTTAGTGTTGGATTTACTCATAAACGCAGTTCTAAATATCAGAGTTAATTAAAACTTTCGCGGAATAATAAAACTTCAACCATAACATTTTACATAACCATCAAATCTTGTCTTATAAAACATTCATAGTCATTTAAAGCAAAACATAGTCTTTAAAACATCACAACATTTCTTCGAGATGCCAGTATCTTCGATTTCATGCCAAGTGCCTTTAATCACGCGAGCTGCCTCAACCTAGTTGCCTGCGTGCATACTAAAAGTCAGCTACGCTGAGTGAGTTCTAGTTAATCACATAACTTACTTTACATACACATATATGTGCCCGAAGGTACGCATTACATACTTAACCTGTCCATCATTCTTTCATATACATTCATAGCTATCCTTACGTTATAAAAAGCATTCGCCCTACATACCTCAGATATTATTAGGGTCCGGTCACCCTTCATCCTCGGATATTATTAGGGTCCGGTCACCCTTCATCCTCGGATATTATTAGGGTCCGATACCCCGCATCCTCGGATATTATTGGGGTCTGGTACCCTGCATCCTCGGATATTATTAGGGTCCGGTTACCCTCCATCCTCGGATATTATTAGGGTCCGGTCACCCTTTCTTCCATACCTTCATTCCATACCTTTCTATATACATAATTGTATGTTTTCATACATACATACATCATTCATTCTTCATATATAATAATTTATCATCAAACTTTTACCTGGCAGTACATGCAATATCCGAAGATCGTTCATGTACTATTTACATACCATACATATATAACTCATACATCATACATACTTCATTTAACATCAATAATACACCATATATAACATTCATATCTTTAGCTACCACCTGACGGTCCATGCCATATCCGAAGATCATTCATGCACCATCAAGCAATCATCTTACATAATTCATATAAGGCATACACTTACCACTTAAGGTAAGTGTATTAACTATCACATCGAGTATGCACATAGCCCCGAAAACATAACAAGGAAGTGGGGCTAGAAACTCACCTGAAGTCGATTACGTTCAACGTTAATTGTTATTCCTTTCTTCAGTTGGGCACGACTAACTGTATAATAATTACACGCATCAATTAACTATCACTACTCATCTCGCGTTTCTAGTCTAATTATAACCCTCAACGAACGGGGGTCCGGGGGCAGCGCCCCTGGAAGCGGGGGTCTAGAGGCGGCGGGCCCCTAGCAGGGTCCAAGGGGCAGAGCCCCTGGCTCGGGTATTTCCATTAACTGTCTTATCACATTTTCCATTATGTAACATCCCGAAATTTCCAAAATGATATTAATTCATCATCATCATCGTACTCAGTATATCCCACCAATAGCAATGCTATGGTAGGGTCTGAGGAGGGTAAGATGTAGACAACCTTACCTCTACCCCATAGGGATAGAGAGGCTGCTTCCGATGAGACCCCCGGCTCGATAGTAGTTTTGCATCAAGCCTTGGACATAAGGCACATAGCACTCAATCATCGGGACACCGGCTGATTGGTGCATGTGCCCTTGTCTTTCGGCTATCAACGCCACCACATGATGCCTGAATAACCTTCCCCCACTTTTAACGTTATTTTCACGAGATTAGTAAAATAACGTCAAAATTAGTGCAATTTTACTTTTGCCCACCCGAGAGTTCACATATATATACATTATATGCGTGCACCGCCAGCAGGGCATAAAATGATATTAATTATATTACTTAATAATAGAGGGAAAGTTTACTCAGGTTATCGGAAAATAAATAAATAGAGTAGGAGTTGGTATGGGTCGGGCTAGTGTTGGGTAATGGATATGGGTTATGGACTTGGGTTATGAAAGAAGGAAGGAGAGTCCATGGGCTTAAGCCCATGATCCCTAATATAAATACCCTTAACCACCATTTCTCACATATTCCATACACACACCCAAAACACACACGACCCGAACCAAGATCCGAAGGCGAAAACCCGAGCTCGTCGGTGCTGGAACGTCGTGACGGACCAAAACAACATCAAGGCTTAACCGTGTTCGTAGTTCGACTCGTTCAAGGTACGTTTATAGTTAGAAATCGTTCGTATAGGTTCGGTTTGATTTGAGAAATGATAGATCTGAGTTTGTATGGTAAAAAACGAATCCAACAAAGCTAATCTTACTGAAAATGGTTATGATTTGATGGGTTAATCGATTGATAAAAAGAACCCGTACCTTTATGTCTAAATCGCACCCTTTAAACATCGATGTTAGGTCGATTTGATGGTTGGGGTTTGTAGGCGCTGGTCAGACGATTCCGTGGGTACCTAAATCGAGTTATTTGGTTAAGAAACGAAGGAGATTAAGGGATTTAAGAACGAACAGTAGCTGCAGACGACAACTTCTCCTGCAAGCTAAGTTCGCCTGATGAACTTCGCCTGCAAGCTAAGTTCGCCTGATGACAACTTCGCCTAAAGCCAAGTTCGCCTGATGGCAACTTCGCTGTAAAGCTAAGTTCGCCTAGCTGGTAACTTCGCCTAAAGCTAAGTTCGTCTAGCTGGTAACTTCGCCTAAAGCTAAGTTCGCCTAAGGTTTAACTTCGCCTAAAGCTAAGTTCGCCTAAGGTTTAACTTCGCCTAAAGTCAAGTTCGATTAGAAAATAAGTTAAAAACGATAAGTAAAAGTAAGCTAATACTAGGCCACCAGATTAGATCAGGCGAGTATTGATACGTGTAACTTATACAGTCAGCCGAGCTCAGTTAAAGAAGGGATTTACAACTATCAGAGGAAGAAGCAGAGTTCAGGTGAGTTTCTAGCCCCATTCCTTGTTATGTTTTCGGGGCTGTGTGCATACTCGATGTGTTGTTAATACATTTATCCTAAGTGATAAGTGTATGTCATATGTGATATGTGTGATAGATATGAATGATTGCTTGTCGGTACGCGAACGATCTTCGGATATTGCGCGTACTGTCAGGTTAAAAATAAATGTACGAATATTATATATCGAAGATGTATGAATATTTCAAATGAATACTTGTCGGGGCGTGAACGATCTTCGGATATTGCACGTATCGACAAGTGGTATGGTTGTTAAATGAATGATGTGAAGAACGCCTAGAGTGTTCTTATGTTATAATGTAATTATTGTATATGTGAAGTATGTGTATATAGGTACACGAATGGCATGTGAGTTCTACGTTCGTCATAGTAAGTTAGGATGGCAAATCCCTCTAGCTTCTGTCGGACATAGATTTGGCTGGTGATGGCGTAGTTAAGGACTGCGAGCCTTATACGTGATGTAGATGATAGATGTAAGCGTAGATAAGGACTGGGACCTTATACGTAATGTAGATAGGCGTCAGCATAGGGAAGGACTGTGAACCTTATACGTGCTGTATTTGTAGCATAGGGGAGGACTGCGGACCTCGTACGTGCTATGAATTAGGTTGCAACATAGGGAAGGACTGTGGACCTTGTACGTGTTGTGGATGTATTTCAGCATAGGAAAGGACTATGAACCTTATACGTGCTGTAATTGTAGCATAGGGGAGGACTGCGGAACTCGTACGTGCTATGAATTAGGTTGCAACATAGGGAAGGACTGTGGACCTTGTACGTGTTATGGATGTATGATGGTATAGGGAAGGACCGCGGACCTTGTACGTACCATAAATGGTGAACATAGGTAAGGACTGCGGACCTTGTACGTGTTCACGACCCTGAGTACAGGTATAGACGGCGGACTATGAACGTACTCTCGGTAGACTGAGGTTAGTGATTGTAGATATGTATGTATGTATGGTAGCAAGTATGTACGTAGAACAGAAGGGTAACTAGTGAAGTATGGATATGTATCTACGGATATGTATGTATGTGTATGTATTGTATGGCGTTCGATTAACTAGAACTCACTCAGCGTAGCTGACTTTTAGTATGCACGCAGGTGAGTAGGATGAGGCAGCTCGCTTGAGGAGACACGTGGCACTGAATAAGAGGCTGGCATCGGAAGACTCAAGACGTTTAAGTTTAATGTTTCGTTAATTTTGAAAGACAAAATGATGTTTTAAGACAAGACGTGTTTTGTTATGAAATGTTTTATGAAAGTTTTTATATTCCGCAAAAGTTTTAATGAACTCTGATTTGTAAGAACTGTGTTTATGAGTAAATCCAACACGAAAGTAGGGCTACCGGTAACGGGGCCTTACACATTAGCATTTTAAATCATTAATTAATTTGCTACTTAAAAGTTCAAGGGCTTCTTTGTAATTAAATCATTATTTTTCTAAGTCTAGGGACCATTCTGTCATTTAAGTAAACTTCTAGTTCGCTACTGGGTTCTTTAACGAATTGGTTTGTCATAACGAATTGGACCTTATGACGAATTGGCCCCTTTTAACGAATTGGACCTCATAGCGAACTGAACCTTAATAACGAACTGAACCTTCTAGTTCGTTATCTCCTTTTAACGAATTACTTTTACGAACTGTGGTTAATTCGTTATCCTTTTTCCTTGACGAATCTGGTTGCGAACTAAGGCTGGTTCGTTATACTTCTTTAACGAATTACGTGACGAATTACCTCTAATTCGTTAACTATCGTTAACTATCCGTTAACGAATTAGGGTTAGGTCAGAGAATGTCATAAACATTCTCTGACATGTTAACCTCGTACCAGCCGCCTTTCCGGCGCCGCCATCGCCGGGAAAACCGCAAATCTCACTGGAAAAACGTATTTTCACCGTTTTACACCGTTTTTCATCGTTTTTCGTCCCGTTCGATCCAGATCTGAGCTAAGGTGATCCCTAACTCATCTTAGGTTCGGTTTATACCCAATTCTACCCGGATCTCGCGACTTAAACGGGTTAACGGTGTCGGGTCGTCGTTTCGTGACCATAAGTAACGGATTTAAGCTCATACAACAAAATACTATCATACCTTGGGTTGAGATCCGTTTCCTCTTCTATATTTCGGCTAGAGAGAGGATTAGAGAGAGAGAGAGCTTAAGTGTGTGTTTTTGTGGTGTATGGAGTATGTGTAAAATGAATTAAATGGGTGATTAATGGTTTATATAATTATTGATCATGGGCTTAAGTCCATGGTCTTTCCTTCTTTATTTCATAACCCAAATCCATAACCCATATCCATTTACCCAACACTAGCCCAACTCATAACAACTCATATTTCGTTTATTAACTGAAATCAGAAAACGGGATGTTACAGAGATGAGTTGTTGTGGTTGTTATTCTTGGAGGATTCGGGCTTATAGGATTTGGGCTTGGATTTCTTAGTGAGCTTATCACTGGGCTTCTTGGAATTCTTCCCCGTTAAGGTCCCGACCTTAACATGGTTCTCAGTGAGGGTACCGGCTAAGGTGATGGCATCATGGAGGGTTTGAGAGTCACGACTTAGAACGGAGTCTTGAATTTGCATAGGCAAACCCGAGATGTAGTTGTCGATTGCACGTTAAAGTGGAGTGACCATGTGGGGAATGAGAAGGCTTAGTTCATGGAAACGATCGTTGTAGACGGTGTCATTTCCACTTTCTTGTTTCAAGTTCCAAAACTCTTCTTCCAACCTCCGAAGCTCATATTTCGGGCAAAACTTCTTGAGCATGAGTTTCTTGAGGTCGTCCCATGGCAAGGTCATGGCAACCTTAGGTCCTTAGCGCCAAGCGTGCGCTTCTCACCGTTCCACCAATTGAGGGCATTCTTCTTAAGCATGCTCGAGGCGTAAGTGGTTTTCTTGTCCTCGGGACATTCACAATGGAGCAATTTGCATATATCAACTAATCGATGAGGATGAGGATACCAACCAACATAAGGTAAACACATAGTCACATTTGCACATATCAACTAATCTAGCAATTTCAATTACGCATATAGTGGAATCGTAGTGAAAACAGTAATTTAATTGTGAATGAATAACGCCCCCAAAACTATAAATGGTAAAAAGGGGGATGTGAATTTACTTACCTTTAATGAGGGATAAGCGAGGACAATATAATAATAGAAAAGGCTAGGATGGAAAATGATCAAGCTTCCCGAGATTTGCCGACAGTTAATCCTAGTTGTTACTGATAAAGAGAGTTAAATATAGACATAACGAAATATTAAGGATCTATGACGGGTTTTGAGAGTCGATGTGGTTGTGCGTAACATTAAAATATTGATTGTTACATCTTCGTTAATTGTAAGGGTTATTATTATATTTATTAATGTTGTTGTTATTATTATTATTATTATTTGATTCCTTTGTATTAATAGAAAGATAGATATTTTATAAAGTGGTATAAAAGTGGGAAAACTAAGACGAAAATGAATCTTTAAGACGAACACGATTTAGGTTGTCGGTTTTATAATATCTAAAGGTTTATTTGGGTAAAGGATGATATTTAAACAATTAAATTAAAAAAAAATACCAAAACCGGCTGGGTGGGGTTCGAACCCGCGACCCAGCCTTTGTTATGTGTTACCCCAACTAGTTGAGCCAACATCACAAGATGTTTAACTCGCAGACTCCAAAATATATCAATACGAATAAAAAGAGGTATAAACCCTAGATTATCCAATTGGATAATCTGCTCTATGATCGATTAAACTATGTTGGGGCTATTGTTTGTCGATCATTTGCGATTCTAATCTTACCTTTTAATTGGATTCAAACGTTGGTTAAGAGGGTGAAACTGATCCAATAAATTGCGGCCAAGGGAGGGGTAATTTGAGTGACGGGATGATAGTGTAAATAAAATTGGGTTTAGGGGAAAAGTTGGCGACGAGGAGAAGAGGGTTTCTGCGAGTTTAATTGGTCTAACACGAAGGGATTATATAGGATCCCAAATTAGGGTTTGTTTAGGCTTAAAAATGGTTAATTTACCAAATTGCAGACTAATTAGCACGCTCCTACTATAATTGAATGTCGGTTACTAGGAAGGAATATGCCAAATGCCAAAATTAATTGATCATAAACACGCGGGAATTGAAGATTTTGTATGGTTTGGGGTGCGCCGGGTCGGGTTATGGGTTTGGATCGGCTGGTCGAACTAGGGGTGGGTTAGGGTTTGGTTCTTAATAAAATTCTAATTAAATTTAATAAATAATAAAGCTATAACAAAATAAATAATAAATGCGATGTTTTTTATTAAACGAGTGACCCGAACCCTTAAACGGGTCGGGTAACGATTACAAGAATAACAAAGAAAAACCGAAATGTTACATATCGCACTCTTTAAATTTGGAGAGTCCATTGTCCCACTTATGCTAGACTATGTTGTTTAACCGGGTGCTGGTTTCTGAGTTTGGCTTGGACTTCCCCCCAGAAAACCATGTCGTGGACTTCCACTTTACAGTTTGTGCCACCATAAGAGCACAACTTTCTGGCGAAAAACACGGTGTGTCGAAAACCCGGGTAGAATTGAGATTAAAAATGACAACTTTGTACAAGGTCTATCTCAAAGCTTTTATTGTTATAATCCATCAAAAATAATAGAAGTGGAAATTAAACTTGGGCCTAATTAAAAATCTTAAGTCTTCTATCACTATAACACAAATGATGGATTAAGATAATTATGATTTTTAAGTGATCGTGAATGTTTTCTTGTTTTTTTAATAAATAAAAAGACATAAAAAGGTTTCTTGTGTGCATTTTGGCTTGTATGATAAAATTGAGATTGAATGACCTATTTTGCCTACAACGTGAGTCATTGTGTCATTTACTATTATATTAATAGCTGTCAATGTGTCACTGGACCCATTATTTATTTATTTTCAACTTTCAACCTATATAAACAGTGACCCTAATTGCCTAAATCCTCTTAATTGCTTCATTTTAATCACCTAATTTTAACTTAATACGACCACAATTTTTATAATTGGTGGATCCGCAATTCCTCGTTACATGACATGGAAAAAAATATTAGACACAAATTTTACATTGTTTCACTTTGTTTACATGAGATATATTAATATAGGAAACACGCCGCCTTAGATACTCAACACACATTTTGAGTGTGTAAGCTAAAGATGAGAAGAGAGCGTCCCAATAAAGTGTGTTTTTAGTGGGGGTGAGCAAGATAAAAGTCGGACCCTTAAAACCCGGTTAGCCGATTCTTAAAACCCTTAGTTAGACCCGAATAAATAATATGGATCGGGTAAAGGGTATTTAAATTTCACCTTAAAGGATATAAGAGTCCGACCTTTTTTCAAACCCTTGACCCGTTTACTAGATATATATACATCAGATTATTCGCGATTAATATGGAATTATTTATGAGAGGTTTGTATTTCATATACGATTCATCAGAAATTTCCAATTACTAATAAATAAAAATAAAGGGTCATACTACTAAATGGAAACATATATATGAAAATCACTGAATTATTCTTTACAAGTAATTTGTGAATGTGAAATGTTTGCTGTTTGCATCAGTTCAAATGATTAATAAACAAGTTAGACTTTACAATGTTATTAAATGAAAGTATAATTATTTTATGATTCATATATTAAAATCATTAATGAGATATGCAACTAGTAAATGCAGGAAAAAAAAGATGTGATTATTGTCTTAAAGGGTAAAGGGTTGGACCCTTAAAATCTTTATTTATACCCGACCCTTTTATTGGTTAGAGGGTAGGGTCTCGGGTCCACGTTTCTTCCTAAAAGGGTAAAGGGT
This sequence comes from Bidens hawaiensis, assembly GCF_021521415.1. Classification (NCBI taxonomy): domain Eukaryota; kingdom Viridiplantae; phylum Streptophyta; class Magnoliopsida; order Asterales; family Asteraceae; genus Bidens; species Bidens hawaiensis. The sequence continues at coordinate 132,624 of NW_027498209.1, read as the reverse complement.
CCGGATAGGGTATTAGGTCAAAGGATCGGGTCTTACCCTTTGATCAGTCCTAGTTTTTAGTGGATATAGTTCTAGAATATATGACCTTATGAGAAGCTCACCTTAAAGCATCTAAAAACAAAGTCACGGAGAGTAGGGCAAAACATACAGTATCGAGATAATAATGACAAGACTATATATGTACACATGAAGCATTCTTAATTTTTTTAATTTAACATTTAGGTAATAAGGACATGACTAGTACTTTTCTCTGTTACATAAGAAGTTTTACCTAGGACAATTAAAAATCATTGATTGCTTGAAAGATATAATAACAACCTGCTAGAGACTGTACGTACTATGTATTCATATTTGTATTTTATTTAAGAATACTTTTCAAGTAAAATAACAAATTTTGCATTTTGTTAAAATAAATTTTAATGTACAGATCCATCAAAAATAATAATATAATAAAAAATTTTGCATGCGTAGGAGATATTTATAATAAGAACCCGTATGTTTGAAACCATGGCATGCAGGGAGTTTACATGTTTTTTTATTATAAGATACTTATACTTATTCTATGGGTTAGATATTCATAAAAAAGTGCTACACTTTTTTTGGTTTACATAAATATTATTTGTAAAAGAATTAACTATAGACTATGGAGTTTAGACCCCTTAAGCCATTACACCTTACTCATATGCTTTTACACGTACGTACGGTACTAAGTATAAACAATATAGAAAAAAAATATAGTACTAACATGTGTTATTACACCCAATGCACCATGATAAACTCATGTATCATGGATATGGTACTAACATGTGTCATGTTCTATATATAGTTTTTTATGCTCCCACAAATTATTTTTTTCTATCATACGATAATCATTCTTTAACTTTTCTTTTCTAGAGAGTTCAGAGAACATTTGTTTGATGAGATTTTGCAATTATTGGATTTGTTTAAGGACCTCAAAAGCTTGAGAATAAAAACTTAAATATTTAGAAAAAGATATATATTAACCATTTTATAAGTGTTTTAATTAATTGTTTATCATATAAATATAGTAATCCTTGAACCTGAACACAACATGAATATTCACTTATCGATATAAAGAACGACTTGTAACATGTAGTTTTTTAAGTTTTATTTATTTAACATGTTAATGTTCCAAATTAGAAATTCAAAACAAAAAAATGCAAATGTATGCATTAATTTGAGTATGACAAATGCTCCAATAAGAAAATAATAATAACCGTAAACGGGTAATTTCAAACCTAATTTACCTTCATGATTTTAATGTGAACCCGTTTAAAACCCATAAATTTGGTAGTAGTTTCCTATTGCCATAGTTTCACGTAATTGTTTTCCCTCAACAGCTGTTCTTTGTCTTTCTGTAATCCAATTAGAGGCATAAAATTGCAAAACATAGGAAATATAACCAAAATGTCAATTTGGCGTCAACAAAAGTGTTTATTTGACTATCGATTTATAAAATATCCATTTTTATCAACCCGATTACTTTGTAATTATTGGCGACATTTCTTAACAAATCATATTCTGTCACACATGATAAAAAAATTCAGGTCGCTAGTTTTTTCTTTTATTTATTTTTTTTCTTTTTTCAAATTTTCAGTAGTCGAAGAGATTATTTAGGTGTCAATCAAAATTTATTTTGGCTTCTTTCGATATTTTTTAGACGAGGGGCATAATCTTATGGGTTAACTTTACCGTCGAGTGATGATTAAAAAGTTATAGGGTCGATGAGCTTGTTCTTGAGTTTTTTAACCAAGTAAAGAAAAATAAATGAGAGGGAAGGATAAGAAAGGAAAGAAATTTTTTTTTAATTAGGTGTTCTTGAGTTAGAAGAAAATTAGAGAAAATGAAAGGATAACTATGTTAAAAAATAGTTATTCTTATTAATCATTCCATTTTTTGGAGGATAACTTATTGGGAAAATACATTAATTTAATCTCTTCTAACTCCTCCTATTCCTTTCCTTTCCATCCTAACAAAAAACTCAAGAACACTCATTTTTTAACCATCCTTAGTTTTCCTTTCCTTTCCCCCCTTTAAAAAAACTCAAGAACATGGCAGGTCGTAGAGTGAACTTTTAAATATTAGTTAGCCAGATAATCTGACATTTTATCAACATTGACCGTCAGATGAACATTTTGATCATTTTGCCTGAAACTCAAAGACAATAAATAAATTAAAAAATATCATTTAATAATAATATAATAATAGTTCTTTTCAATGTGGTGTATTGATAGATAATATGGGTTTCTCATTGGAGAGCAATGTTTAAACCTCATTGATAACACTTTGAAGAGGAATAGGTGACTCAATTCTGAGGGCGTTCGGGTTTTATCATAATTGGGCCTTCGGGTGTGTGGGTTTTTCCCAAAATCTGAATATAACTTGGAGGCACTTAGGGGCTCCATACGGCTAGGGGTGTTCTTCGGGTTGGCATTTCGGGTCGGGTTCTTCAGGTTTTGAACTATTAAATCTAGACCCGAAAACCAACCCAAATGTCTCAAAGGTTCTTCGGGTTCGGGTTTTTACGGGTTGGATTATTGGGTTTCGGGTATTTGAAAAACAATATACATTTGTATATATAAACAAAACTACAATTTTAAAATTAAAACATGTCCTTCTTCACTCTCATAATATAAATAAGCGAATAAACCATCATAACTCAATAAGTATATTTTAGTGGCATAGAAGTTACCATGAATTAGGTAATATGTAGAATAATCTATTACCGTGAATTACAAATAACTTATATTGATCTCCTGCTAGCCGATGTTTAAACTTAAAAGTGGTTATGGTGCTTGCTTAAAGTTGTTGGCTATAATCTAAATAAAAAGGAAACAATTTATTCATATTTTATAATAGGTGTTTGACTCACTAGATACATAGACGCATAATAGATCAATATGAACATTCTAAGTTGCCCCGTAATAAAATCAATTTTTGCTGATACCCTCTTCTCGGCTCCTTCTTCTCCTTCTTCCATAACGTGAGCTCGGAAAAGAAAGAGATAGTAGGGTCCTATGGAGAATGTGGTCAGAAGTTCATAATAGAGTCTGACCACAACGACCGAATTGTTTATCTTCATGCATACGGATACTAGATTACCTCGTAGAAAAGATATCAAAATTATCACAAACATCTCTTTTTCTTTTCAATTGCAATTTCTGGATTATTATATGATGATTTTGAAACTTTCCATATATAGAAAAGAAATAGAAAGAGAGAGACTAGAAATGACATCAGTTATGTGAATGACACGAAAAGTATATTAAATGACCAAAAGTATATTAAATGAATGGAATTGGGATATGATGGAATATAATGAAATAAAGCCACTTTTAGGTTCCCTATGAAATCAGGCATGAATGGGAGCCACTACGAAGAAGTTCCGAATTTGGAGTGTCCTACTTTCACACAATTCACAGGGTTCAACAAGCAATTGATAGTTCACGATCAAGGGTGCCCATATCTAATTTGATAACCATAAATTTTATTAAAAGTTTACAAGCAAGGGGTCATATTAAATTATTCGCTAGAAGCAGATTATCCAAAATTATACTTATAACAAAGTCAGATAACGTTAATATTATTACACCTAGAAAGATATTCAGCTTTAAAACTAAAAGGTTATTCGGGTGTTTCGGTTAACCCGAAGTACAAATTTTAGACCCAAGAATCAACCGGAATTACTTCGGTTCGGGTTCGGGTTCAGGTTAGTTTTCTTTTTCGGGTTTAGGTTTTTTGGGTCGGGTTAGTTCTGGTTCGGGTTTTCTCTGGTTGGGTTTTGGGTAAAAGTGACAGCCCTACATACGGCTGGGTTAGGCGCTTAAGGAATTTACCACCAGTGGACCTTTTGCTATTGGGTTACCCTGTACGGAGTACCTAGACAGTTTTTTAATAAAAAAAATTCTGACATATATGAACATCTTAATCATTTTCTCTAAAACTTAAAAAGCAGTAAATAAATAAAAAGAAAAAACCATACAATCTATAATATATATAAACGAAACCATTAAAAGCTCTATGGTTGTTCTCTACATTCTCTCAAGTCATCAGATTGCATTATTTGTAAATGGAGGTTTCTCATGCATTTGACCCGAGTTCACGGGTATGAGTCTCACCAAAGCCAGATATCCTTTAAACAAGTTATAACATCTCATTATATTAAAAATTAACCTCACCAAATATTTGATATGTTAATCCTATAAAATAGAGATATATTAAAAATTAATATACGATTTCTTTAAAAAAATATATATATTATTTATAATTAAAAAATTATAGTAAAAAAAAATAAGCGGGTCATGAGTCTCAACAAACTCAAATAACTTTTAAACCGGATTATAACATTTCATTTATTTGTGAAACCATTTTATTATAAAAATACCTAAGTATATTATTAATTTTGTATAATAAATAAAATTAAAATTCAAAAAATATATAAATATTATGAACGAATAACGTAAAAAAATTCCCGTGATTAAGAGATAAAGTTTTAATATAATAATGAATAAAAACAATAATAATAAGTTAAGTTTAATAATAATAATAATAAGTAAGGTTGAACGTGACACACATAAATACTGAATCCGGGGTTGGAACAGCCCACTGGAAAACCAAAACCTTGCTTGCCCCTGGTATTCATTCCTTCCTCTTCCTCTTCCTCTTCCTCTTCTTCTTCTTCTTCTTCCAAATCAAAAACTTATTATTATTATTATTATTATTATTATTATTATATCTTTCGGACCAAATCAAAAACCACCTTTCTTTTCTTTTAATCTCTATCTCTTTCATCGTCAGCTTCATGGTTTCCATCGTACCCAAACACACATGTACTTCATTCCTTCACAACAAACTTTTAAACTCAAACTAACATGTTTTTCTACTTCTCATTTTAACCAACACACAGTTTGTTAACCTTTTTGTGGGTTATTTTTTAAATACACCCATTTCAGAATATCGTTAAATTGCCGGGTTTTTTTTTAAAAAATAAATAAATTTAATTTGGGGTGTTGGATTAGTGCATGTTTATGAATAATATACAAATGGGTATGGGGAACATGTCAAGTGAACGGAAGAAGAGGAGAACAAGGCATAAGAAAGTTGCAGCTGTTCAGAAGCTTTATGATGCATGCACAGATGTTTTTGCTGACTGTGGCCCTGGTGTTATTCCGTCTGCTGATGGTGTTCAACGCCTTAAAGACATTTTAAGTAAGTTTTTTTTTTTTTTTTTTTTTTTTATGAATCTTGGTTTATATGAATACCCATATGCATCTTTGCAGTTTTTGCTATGAAAGTTTAAATTTTTATTAATTTAAATGTGAGGGTTGCATAAAGTTTTGCTATCTTTTCATTGAGTTTATGTAGTTTTATGTCTAATATTGAATGTTAATATGCAACTTGACAGTTTTTGCATCTGGGACTATTAGGAGACTTTTGAAAGTTAATTTCTTGATTGATAATATAATGATATATTTATTTGAATTTTGTTAAGTACAATTAAAGGGTGTTGAATTTGAATCTCAGTGGGTGATTTCAGGGGTTAGATGTACTTTTGCTGTCTTTTCAATGAGTATGTTCAATTTGATGTCTGGTTGACTTTTTAGTTGACTTTTTTGTAATTAATCCAATTTTGACCAAGAATGCCCTGTTGTATGAAAGTGAAAATGATGAAACATATAGAATTTTTTAATTTTTTATGCTTTGTTTAATATGGTATTTTGCACACCTAATTAATATCTTAATCTAACAACCTGATGCTTGTAATGGTATCCATTTAATTTTCTTGAAAATTAGAATAAATCATTTGACAGAAACATGCATTTTTGACACTTGTCAATATGAGCGGGTTGCCGTGTATTACTTTAGCGGTGGATTAAATGAAGATTATGTGTCTTTCGGTGGTGAACCGCTTAAAGCTTTATCACTTTTCTTTTCTTTTTTTAAATGTATGATAAGACGGAATTTATAACGTGCCGACCGTATTTATAATGTGCCGACCATATTTATAGTGTGCCAACTGTATTTATGACGTGATAAATACGTTAATCAAATCAAAAGGTGTAAAACATAAGATTTAGCGGTTGGATTTTTTTTATTTTTTTATCTATCTTTTTTACCACGTCACGAGTTCGAGTTGTGGAAACACACTATTCTGCATTTCTGCTGGATTGTAGATTAAGGACACGCACATTAGGCCCAAGTTGGCCCGGAAATGCCGGACCCCACACATGCGGGAGCCTAGTGCATCGGGTTTGTCCTAATTAGTTATCTTTTTGCAGACGGAATGACTGAACATGATGTTGGTGTACAGCCCAATATGCCATTTTTCAAGGTTGAAGAAACCGAGGAATTTCCTAAAATCACATACCTACACCTTACCGACTGTGACAAATTTTCGGTACGTTTTCTGTGACAAATTTACCGGCTACACATTTTCAAGAAATGGTTCAGTCATCAGTGGTTCACTATGACTTAAAACTAAAACAAGTAGTATCATCTTTTCAGATTGGAATATTTCTACTGCCACCATCGGGTGTTATACCGCTCCACAACCACCCCCAGATGACGGTTTTCAGTAAGCTTCTGTTTGGAACTATGCACATCAAGGCATATGATTGGGTGGATGATGTTGCTTCAAGCTCTACCCCTGAAGCTGAGTCATCTGAGAGTGAGTACTTAACTAGACACATATTTTTTTAACTGTTGTTTACGTTTTCTGCCATATTGTGACTTTTATAGCAGTAACTTCGTTCATGTGAGAAGACTTAAGAGTCTTAGATAGCAGTAAAAATGGACAATATGTGGATAACATGTGTAAATTGTCACCCAACTTTAAATAATCTATCAAAAAAAAAACACCACTGTGGGATTTAAACCTATAAATATTTTAAGCAATGCTTTATGGGGATATAGTTTTTTTTTGTGTGTTGGTGGGCCGGGGGGGGGGGGGGGGTGGGGGTTCTAAGCCAAAACCGATTGGGTTGACTTGAATAAAATAGGCAAGTTTTGGTCAAAACGGATTGAGTGTGGGCTATAGTAGGTGTTGGTCAAACGGGTTGGGTTGACCTGAAACAAAAGGCAAGTTTTGGTCAAAACAGGTTGCTGCTGGCCACTTACGCTTTGGTCAAAACGAGCCATATAGGCTGGTGTTGGTTTAAACTTTTAAACGGGTTGGGTGTGAGACAAACAAGCATGTGTTGGTCAATACCGGGTTGGGTTGACCTGTAACACATTTTCGTCCAACTTTCTATTCACTTTGGAATCATGGCTTAAACCTCACAAAGCCCATGTTTGTATCAGGTGAAACGGGAACCAGTGTGATATCAGGTGAAGCGGGAACCGTAAGCGTACGTTTGGCGAAACTCATAGTCAACTCTGACTTCGCTGCCCCATGTGACACATCAATTCTTTATCCAACGGATGGTGGTAACATGCATTGCTTCAGAGCAATAACATCATGTGCTGTTCTTGATGTTCTGGGCCCGCCATACTGTGATCCCGAAGGCCGCCACTGCCAATACTATCGTACTCATCCGTTCACTAACTTTGCAGGTTTATTATTTTATCCCTCACTAATTAACCAATTCCCACTTCTCTAAAATTATAACACTCGTAAAAATATTAACTTTTCAATCATACGACAGCCGATGATAAGCAGGGAACCAATGGTAAACGGATTGCTGATGATGAGAAGACTAAGGGCTATGCATGGCTTGAAGAGATAGATAAGCCCGCTAGCTTATCCATGGTTGGAGCACTCTACAACGGGCCGAATATAGTCGAGAAAGAGTAGAAATCATCAAATGTTAAAATGCCAGTACAAAACAGAAACTTTGTGTGTTTTTTTTTTAATTTGTTTTGTTTTAGGATTTGTTGGTAAAGATTATGCTTTTGGTTTGCTTTTGACTCTTCTATGAAGATCTTGTATATATTTTGAGCATAATGATAACCTTATAATATTAGGATACATGTTTTGTTTTGTTGAGTTGGAACGACCAAATTAAAGTACAATACAAGTTGCATGAGGTACAAGTTTGGTCGTTCTGTGTCTTTCTAAAGTATTTAGCATAAAAACGTCCTTTTCTTGAATTGTTTTTAAAAGAAACATGCTTGTTTTGTGATTGGAGTGTTTAGTACCGTACGATAATGTTTGTTGATAATTTACTAGATTTGGTTTGGTTCTACTTTAGGGGAGACAATTTGAAATAGATGTTTTTCCTTTACGTGATTTGAATATAAATTAGTCTTCTATCTTATCATCATTTTAATTTTTATCTGTTGATGTTGTGTTGAAGTAGTTGGGCTATTGACGATGAACTAAGTCTAGTGTTGGTGGTTTTTGCTTCTACTATTTTTGTCTTTGTTATGGTGATCTAACGTTCATTCGGACTCTTATAACGTGTATTTGTGATTATATAGCGATATCGCTGATATTTCTTCCGGTCTATTTACTAGTTGTCTTACAACCCAAAAGTTTTCTCAATGCTAAGTGTGAACGGGGTGTCCATCCCACCCCCGATCATCTTGTTCCGCCCCTGAAAGAGGCATGGTGGTGTACTAGACCATCCCAAGCCATTCGGACCTGATTTACTCCGCCTCCCACTGTTTTTCTTCTTTGTCTCATTCCCGAATTGGTGTGGTGACCCCGGGCAGGGGTGTATTTGTCGGGCCCGGAGGATAGGTGATCGTGTTCATGGCGATCCTGAGCCTACTGACGTGAGGTCGAAGTCTCACTCGAGAATAAACCAAATACAACTAATTAGATAGCAGTAAGTGGGTGTTGAATACAGAGAGTTTGTGGAATGCGTGTTTACTAGTAGCTTTAACAGACAATGCCAAAATTTGACGTGAGGTCGAAGTCTCACTAAAAAATAAACCAAATACAACTAATTAGATAGCAGTAAGTGGATGTCGAACACAGAGAGTTTGTGGAATGCGTATTTACTAGTAGCTTTAACAAATAATTAAATTAAACTAAATTAAATATAAAGAAAATTCAGATTTTGATTGATTGGATTTGCTTAACTAAAAGAAATAAAATAAATTACAAACAATGATTAAGATTAATAAATCAATAGAAAGCGATCATCCTAGATTGCAGGTTTAAATCAACACTAATGTTCATGCTTACTAGAAAGAACTAAATAGACATGGTTCATGTTTGATTACTTGTTTGTGATAAAAGGGAACTAAGTATACTTGGATTAATATAATGCAAAGTTGTTACCCAATAATCAATTAACTAATATTCAACCTTAATTCCTCCCATGATATCTCGATTGCCAATGGGACCAAGAACGTATAATATAGATTATGATCAAACACAAGCAACAATTTGCAAACAATTATTCAATCACCATAACAACAAAACAAATATTGCAAAGTTATTATTCTAGAAATTCAAGCATAACATAATGTATCAATTAAACCTTACATCCAAGATGATCACCAATGAAATTAGCCACTCATGGTATGGTGAATCATTATTACTTTAATTGTATTGTTCATATGAATCAAATACACAAACCAATAGTTGCAATCACCCAAAATATTGTTTTGCACCTCAAAAAATCGCCCTAGCCCTGTTCCTAAGTGAAATATATCTCAACAAACACCAAAAAACGGACTAAAAAGAAGAACAAATTTGACAGTTACGACTCGGACCGTGGGCCACGGTCCCCAGAATGGCATGGTACGGTGAGTACTGCCAGTTTTGGTACAAGTTGACCGTAGCCCACGGTCTAGACCGTGGGCCACGGTGGTCTTCGTTGTCACCGTCTTCAATGTTAACCATTTGGTTCCTCTCGCCTTTCCGGTTCCTTCGGTTGTCTCCTTGCATGCCATAGTTGCTCCAAAACCTCCTTCTAACTTGCATTTTACCATACAACCGTAGTTGTCTAGTTCTAACAATATAACAACTAAAACATTGGTGTTTAACACATTTACGCTCAATTATGGGTCATACTCCGATGCACACATTAATACATCAGAAGGAAATAATCAAGCCTAATAATGGACCTAAATTAAAGCAACTCAATCAAGAATATTAAAAACAATATAAACCGAAAATCATTTATTTTCTATATTTCCTCTCAAGTTGGAGCATGAAGGTTACGAATGCCCATCAATAGGTGATAATCATGCATGCAATAGTTGCACTAAATTGTAATTTTTCTTTATATTTCTGATCAGAATTTAAAATTTAAACATTTGCTAAATTTCTTAGTCTAAACCCACTTCATATATATCAAAACTTAACTGTTAGATTCAAAGAATCAATGAATCACTTGCACAAGTTAAACCTAGTTACTATTACAAAGATCTTACTCTAATAATAATAAAATCTGAAGTGTCGTGGAAGATTCGTGATCTTTTAACTATAAACTTCATTAATCTAAATGCCTCTTGAATTAATATGAAGTATATATAAAATTACAACAAAAACCTTGTTATTTTCCTGATTTTCAGATCAGATAATCTAATAACATCTGCTGTTACACTAGATAATATTGTAGTTTTTTTTATAATAACTTTTTTAATTTGAGCGTTTGATGTTTTTCGTTAATGACTAATATGTTTTATATTGAGTTTCCAGCAATTACATTACGATTATCCAAATAATATGTTGCCTTGATATGATCTAATTAGATGTTATATTACAAATTACCCTGAAGCCACCGAAGAGGTATGGTATTTTATTTCATCGAGTGGGAGGAAGCACAACGCTGGTAAGCGTCCTAGACGAGACGCGAGCCCTTGTTTTTAGAGAGCCTGGGGTAAAGAAAAGGTTATCAAGGACAAGCACAATGGGAACAAAACTGTTGGTGTCAAAGACACATTTACTTATTTTGAAGGGCGCTCTTAAAACGCGACTAAAACTGTTTGGCTGATGCTTCATATTAAACCATTCAAATACTTCATGAAACATCTCACCCGATTGTTGTTGGAAAGTTCTCAAACTTCGTCTTGCATCATTGGTCTTTTAAGCCGTATAAAACTCTTCCAAAAACCTTTGTTGCATCTCGGTCCAAGTATAAATTGATGCGAAAGGCAATGTGTAAAACCATCTTTTCGCCTTATCTTCCAAAGAAAATTGAAATAAGACTAACTTAACCTCATCCGATGAAAAACCTTGACCCCCTATCGTGTTGCAAATGGAGTCATCCGCCTCCAAATGGAAATAAGGTTCTTCTGTTGCCAATCCCTTATACTTTGGTAGACTTTGGAGTGAATTGGTTCTAACCTCAAATGTCCTTCCTTGTTGATTTTAAGCAATAGCCACAGGATATGGATTATTAGTGATGACCGGTCGAAAATGAGCTTCAATCAATCCCCCTTACCATTTTTCTTGCATGTCTTTTTGGTACCCCCAATGGTGCTCTTGGTTGACCCATTTTCCTATACATGGGCCTTGGAGATGCATATTATTGAAATTGTGGTTGGGGCATTTGTTGTTGAAATTGTTGCTCTTGTTGCCTTTGTAGAGGAACTTGTTGTTGGACAACCGGTGGTGGTTGAACTTGTTGTTGTACAACTTGTGGTGGTTGTCTACCAAATACCTGAACCGGTTCCGTTTATTGCCTTTGAGCATAAGCAAAATTCCCTTTATTCACCCTTTGATTTCCATCACCTCCCGTGTAATAACCTTCCTCTTCATATCTCTCGAACTCCCTTTCAAACCCATCACCATAACCATCACCTTGTGTTCTTGAAGATTGCATAAAAGGAAGTGGTTGATATTGGTAACTTGATTGTGGTTGTTGAAAAATTGGAGTGGTATGCACTATAGGTGGTTCTTGTTGACATAGAGGTGGTTGGTATTGTTGGGATGATGATGGACCAAAATTAGGAAAGAGGTTGGAAATAGGTGGCAATGTGAATGATGTTGAGTAGGTGAATTAAGTATTGGTGGGCACAATTGTGTTGGTTGGTTAGTTTGTGGGTGTCGAGGAATGTGTGTTTACTAGTAGCTTTAACAGACAATTATATTAAACTAAATTGCATAAAAAGTAAATTCAGATTTTGATTGATTGGATTTGATTAACGAAAAAGAAATAAAATAATTTGCAAACAATGATTAAGATTAATAAACCGATTAAGAGAAAGCGATCATCCTAAATTTCAGGTTTAAATCAACACTAATGTTCATGCTTATTAGAAAGAACTACATAGACATAGTTCATGTTTGATTACTTGTTTATGATAAAAGGGAACTAAGTACTTGGATTAATATAATGCAAGGTTGTTATCCAATAATCAATTAACTAATATTCAACCCTAATTCCTCCCATGATATCTCGATTCCCAATGGCACTAAGAACGTACAGTTTATATTATGATCAAACACAAGCAACAATTTAAAAACAATTATTCAATCACCATAACAACCAAACAAATATTGCAAAGTTATTATTTAGAAATTCAAGCATAACATAGTGTATCAATTAAACCTTACATCTAAGATGATCGCAAGTGGAATTAGCCACTCATGGTATGGTGGATCATCATCACTTCAATTGTATTATTCATAGGAATCAAAGACACAAACCAATGATTACGATCACCAAAAATATTGTTTTGCACCTCAAAAAATCGCCCTAGCCCTATTCCAAGTGAAAGATATCTCAAAAGACACCCAAAAACGGACTAAAAGGAAAAAAAAATTCGGCAGTTACGACTCGGACCGTTGGCCACGGTCCAGGCCACGGTCCCCAGAATGGCACGGTACAGTGAGTACTGCCAGTTTTGGTACAAGTTGACCGTGACCCACGGTCTGGACCGTGGGCCACGGTGGTCTTCGTTTTCACCGTCTTCAATTTTAACCATTTGGTTGCTCTCGTTTTTCCGGTTCCTTCGGTTGCCTCCTTGCATGCCATAGTTGCTCCAAAACCTCCTTCTAACCTGCATTTGACCATATAACCGTAGTTATCTAGTTATAACAATATAACAATTAAAACATAGATGTTTAACACATTTACGCTCAATTACGGGTCATACTCCGATGCACCCGTCACCTACTCCCATGGGCACTCCGTTTATCCTAATAAAAATGTGTATTGGGTTTTAAATTGGTTAATGAGCTATGTTTGTTAGGTTTTAGTTGGTTAGTAGGCTAAATATAAGATACTAATATGCTTGCTGGGTTTTATAAAAATTTAGTTGGTTAAAACTATTTTGTTTTCTCAATTGTGTAAAGGTTATTGTTTTAAATAATTTATGTATATATATAAATACCAAATAATTGAAATTTTTGGGTCTCTAGTAGGAACAGGCCCGTCAAGGTCGTCCACCCCACACCGACACTTTACCACAACCGCCTTGAATGGATAAAGCAACACTAACACACTTAATTTCTTAAAAGAACAAACACAAACTAGAAAACCTCATTTTGCTTAACCGTTCACGTTCGATCATTTATTCGATCAAAGTTAGTTCGTCAAGGCCTAAAAAAATCCAAAGACTGGATTGCACTTTCCGTCCTTTACGATTACATTAAATACCTCATTTGTTTACTTCTTCACGTTCAATCACGTATTCAGTTAAAGTTAAATGAATACACACGAACATCTGGATCCCAAACCTAAAAATTACTAAAAAGAGCCCCCAACATGATTAACTTTCTATAATTAATTACTTAAGAAAAGATATTTTCCATTTATCATCATCATTATCATCAACATACATATAGATATAGATAGAGACAAAATAAAAAGAAAGAGACCCATCAGCTTACATATGACGCGTCATTGAATCTCCTTCATTTTCCTCCTGTGATCGAAGTCTTCAATTTTGGGGACGACCCACGTCACCACCACCACCAAGTAATCGCATCAATTAACAAAACCCTATTATGATTGTTTTATTATTTTATAGATCTAGGGTTTTTTAATTATTATTATTGTGGGTTTGATTAATTGTTTGTTGAATTGGGTAATAAACAACAGTTGACATAGAAGGAAAGATGTCAACGCCGTCACGGAAGAGATTGATGAGGGATTTCAAGAGGTTGCAGCAAGACCCTCCAGCTGGAATCAGTGGTGCTCCTTATGATAATAATATTATGCTTTGGAATGCTGTTATATTTGGGTATGCCTTTGGTTCATTGTTTGTTTGTTTGTTTGATGATAATATTATTGTTATACTTTAGGAGGAGCTAAAGATTTATTAGTGTTTACTGATGACTGTGTTTGCGTTTGCAGGCCGGATGATACCCCGTGGGACGGAGGTGAGTTAGATTAGAAGATGCTTTGCATGTTTTAGTTTGTATGGTTGTATAACTGCTTATATGTATGTAGAATAGAAATATGTATATTGTTATTGAATAGAACTAAAGAGAGGATTAAAGCTAGGTTACAGAGTATGAACCGGACCAACGGAGAAAATAAATGTCTGCATGATAGTTATTTATTTATTTTAATAATACATGACCGAAAAGTGTTTTTTAATAGTATCATCATAGAAGCAGGGGCTAAATATGTTACGGACGCTCTTTAATTAAGCATTCTACATGTAGGCTTCAAGTAAAAAAGATTCATATATTTAGTAGTTTACTCTTAATAGTCTTATTATTCTTTATTTTTGAAGTTCATGTATGCTAACTGGTATGTTATTTTAAATTTGCATATTTGTTCTGAATGTGATCGACATACTGTTAGTCTGATGATACGTGCCATTATATATTGGTGACTCATGTCCCACGTAGTCCGTCCTTTTGTTCCAATACCTGCATAGCCGTTTCCATGCATGTATTCTGTCTTTAAATCTTTTATTTCCTCCATTGCAGTAGGTTAATTGTTAATGTTTTAGTGGCAGTAGTTTATTTCACTTCTTTTTGGTTTTGCTATTAGCAATCGTAATAGTCTACTTTGGATTATTGATGAAGTATTAAAGAATTGTCTCTATATCTCTATTTTTATTACCTGGCATCTTTTTTCTTTGATAAATTGAGCAAGAACCACATCATCTGAACAGTGTTTTTAATTACCCATGAGATGTTTGCTGAAGTTTTGTAGGCATTCTTCTGTTATTTAACTGACCCTTTAGGTTTTAAGAATTTTTCTGTATAATTTGAGGTAGAGTTTTTCATAAATGCTAACTGTTTTTTCTTTTAATATGAATGTGTCCTAAGGTTTTTAGGAAAAGGTTTTAGGTTGGATCGGATTAGAAATGAGGTTTTTAGGGAATGGTTAGGGGTAACTAGTATATTGGATAAAATAAGGGTGTGGAGGTTGAGATGGCTTGGGCATGTGAAGAAGAGGCATGAGACAACATCGGTTACGGTGGTGGAAACCCTTATTGTAGAGGGGAGGAGTGGTGACAGATTCAAACTCACTTGGGATGATCGGATTAGGCAGGATTTGATAGAATTGCGCTTATCTGAGGACATGATCCTGGTTAGTGGTGTTCGTGGAGACGTAGGATTAAGGTTAAGGACTTTTAGGGGAAGGGTCATTTGTGGTTTTAGCCAGTGTTGCAAAAATCCCGACTAGGCAACGATTAATCCCCGATTAATCGCTAGTCCCCACTTCACTGATTAGTTTTGGGCTAGTCGGCCAATTAATCGGTTAACGGTCAAATCCGACCAAAATCGACGATTTCGACGAGATTCCGACCAAAATTAGTGGTTTCCGGCGAGATTCCGACCCAAATCAACTATTTCCGGCGAGATTGTAGCAAAAATTAGCGGTTTCCAGCGAGATTCCAGCTAATTTCCGGCCAAAATATGTTTTTGTATGTATAAAACTGAAAATTACTTATAAAAATGTGTGTGTGTGTATAAAACTGAAAAATATACATTAAAGTCCGATCCGATTAATCCCGATTAATCTCGACTAATCCCGATTAATCGCTAGTCCCCACCCCACCGCCCGACCACCGACTAGCGATTTTTGCAACACTGGTTTTAGCTTTGTCTAGGGGCTTAGATTTTTCTACAGCATAGGTTGCTGCACGTGGCCTGTTTGGTCTACTCTTTTTCAATTTCATCAGTCATTGGTAGCTTCGTATATGTATTTTACATTTTACTTTTGTTTAGTGGTCTGTTTGGCATGGCGCCGGGGTCTGTTTGGAAGCAGTGCAGTTTCTCTATCCACAGGGATAGAGGCAAGGTTTGCTTACATGTTACATCCTGCCCTTCCCAGACCCTACCAATAGCTTCGCTATGGGTGGGATTTAGATTTACTGGGTGTGGTTGTTGTATGCATTTTTGTCCTGGATGTGATCGATGATGATACGTGCCATTATCCATTGGTGACCCAGCAGTCAATCCTTTGGTTCCCATATCCACGTAGTCATTTCCATGCATGGATACTGTCTTTAATTCTTCTGTCTCCTCCATGTTGCGGTAGGTTAGTTGTTAGTGTTTTAGTGGCAGTGGTTTGTTTCTGTTGCTTCTTTTTTGTTTTGCTATCTTAGCAGCTGTAAGTGTTTACTCTGGATTATTTAAAGAATTGTCTCTATCATTCTATCTCTCTGTTTTTTATCTGGCATCTTTCTTTGATAAATTGATGAAGAATCACATCACCTGAACAGTGTTTTTAATTATCCGTGAGATGTTTGCTGACGTTTTTGTAGGCGTTCTGTTATTTAGCTGACATTTTAGGTTTTTTTTCTGTCTGTAATTCTGTATAGTTTATATCTTGTTGATATGTTGCATTATTGTATTTGTTGACAACAAATGTGTGTCAACTCAGGTACGTTTAAGTTGACGCTTCAGTTTTCAGAAGATTATCCGAATAAGCCTCCAACAGTGCGCTTCATTTCTCGGATGTTTCATCCAAACAGTAAGTGATTAACTAAAACTTAATTAGGTTCTTCAGAGTTCAGAGACTTGAATTTGTTTACGAAATTTATGATATATAATCATGAAGAACGATGTATGTTAAGTTATAATTCAATAGCTTTCATGAACCTTATATTCATGTACTGTTTGTTTTTTTGTTGTGTACCAGTTTATGCTGATGGAAGCATATGCTTGGACATCCTTCAAAATCAATGGAGTCCAATTTATGATGTTGCTGCTATTCTGACCTCAATTCAGGTTCTTCCATTTTTATGTTTTCTATAAATAGTTACTAAAAGTTGGTCAACAGTGTTTGACTTTGATTATATTTTAACAATTTGTTTTCAAATCCAATGATACCAGTCGTTGCTCTGTGACCCAAACCCGAACTCACCTGCGAACTCGGAAGCAGCACGGTTGTTTAGCGAGAATAAGCGCGAGTATAACAGAAAAGTGAGAGAAGTTGTGGAGCAGAGCTGGACTGCTGACTAAGTTAAGATGACGGTGGTTGGTTCATGTCTCCAAAGCTACTTGTGGTCTGTAATATTCGCAATCTGAAAACCGCAGTAATAACGAGTGTTGTGGAAACTATGTTGGTTTGAAAGTACTAAGCTTCTTTTACGTTTTAAGTAATGACATTTCTAAATGAACTTTAATATTTGTGAGGCTGTTCATAACTTCATATATAGTCTCTGATTCAAATATATATTAGTTTTTTCTACAATATTTTTTGAAACTTATATTTCTACAATATCTAATATATTATTTTTTTAATTTTATTTTTTGTAAATATACTATTTAAGTTATATTCTCTACGTAAAAATATGGATGTGCTTATTTTATTTGACATGGGAAAAGGTATGTAACGTCTTATTAAGAAGAATGAATGGGCAATGATGGTGACAAGCTAACCAACCCCTCAATGCTTCTTGCTGTCTTTGTTTCGGTCTTTAAATAATCATGTACCTCACTACTTAATATATATATTTTAAAGTAACTTTAATCATATGATCGACATTTTGCATTTAATTCTTTTCTTTTTTTTTCTCTCTTCATTATCTTGCTATTAGGATGCATCATACATGCAAGGATAATTATTTTAGAATAAATAACATCATCCATTTTTCTCTTTAAGTCCATTCGAAAAATATAAATCATATTTATAAACAGTATATGATTTTATATAATGTTTCTATGAAAAATAGGAAGAAATAGGAGACTACTACAAATATACTGATGTATTAAATAGTAAATACATTATCGATGTATTTAATCATGAAAATTGAGTCAAAATCAGCATAAAGTCATATAAACATTTTTTCTCATCACTTTGGTTCATATTCCTCACGATATTGGTACCGTTTACAGATACTTGTATGGCTTATGATACAAAATAACTATGTTTTAAATACAACTCTTTTCTTAACAAATTTAAACTAGAATATAGAAAAGAAAATAAACACAACTTCGTATAGTATCTAGTCAAATTTTGACAACACTTGCATACTTGCTACTTTGCTTAATTAAAGGACTCGAGTACGCTTTAGAAAATAGGTAAACATAACTTGAATTAATTAGTTTGTAATTATGATGTTTGTTGAAAATAATTGTAGTACTTGCTTAAATATAAATCATCATTTTGAATGCTACAGGAAGCATCCATAGCAACTCAGTTTATTATTAGGTTGGTTGTTTTGAATAAGGTTTAAACCCCAAGTTAAAACGTCATTGTCACTGTCTTGCAGGAAGTGAGACTTTAACAAACAATTCTCTTTAAAGCTCTATTGTGGTTGAAATCTATCATTTCCTTGTTAAAGCCCATGGCCTCGCCCTTTTCTCCATTTCCGCCAGTTAACCTGCTATCGACACCCCTTTTACCGCCCGGCACGATGTGTTCGGCTTTAAAGTTGGCCATGTCACTTTGCCGCTCACCAATATTACCCACAATGACCGATCTTACTAAAACTGAATTTATTCTAAAAGCTTTTATATTTACCGATCATTGTACTTAATTATAAATTTTACTTTTTTGTGTGTAACCTTATCCATAACCAACTTTTATGGTAAAGATATGTTAATATGACCGTTCATTAGTCATTGTTGGTCACTCATTTGGATTAACATGTAAGTGTTACCAAATTTAAAATATATATGCCTGTAAATTATAGAGAAAATATATTTAACCATATAAAATGAATATTGAAATATAGATATTTGGTGACAAATTGATGTCTGAGACATGTAGAGTTCACACTCATATTTAAATATTTCGTGATATACAAAATCAATAATTAGACAAAATAATAAAAGTTTATGTAATAACAAAATGTTTTTCTATGTTAAAAAACGAATATAAATATGTTGTTATAATCACACCACATGATTCCTTTGCATAGGAGTCAAAGTGTTAAACCTTTATAACGTTTAAGTGGACGTTACAGTTGATGCTTGTTTTACAGACATGTTATTTGGATTTCGAAAAGCCACTAAAAGACCTTGTTAGTGATTAGGTTGTCATTTATCACACACTTACCATTGACAACTATTCTACAACTGTTGAACTAAGTTGCTACCAACGACCAATTTCCACTAATCATCCGTTCTCACCGATTAGTCATTCATACATCAAGTTTGTTTATGAGTCATCACTAAGTTTCCACTAATCACCAGTCCACCATTTCTCCATGCAACTTGAAGTCAGCAAGACCCGCACCAGGAACGTTGCCCTTGACCTTGGGTGTTGCCTCACCAAGGGGGTGCAACCTCTTTGAACCCTCAGGTTCGTTGTTGCATGAAATAAGAATAGTATTGAACGAGAGTGTACCCTACACATCCTAACTCATATCAACTTATATTCTCATTCCCATTTGGTTTCCAATTAAATCTCGATTACCCAAATACTTAGATGATACAAACATCGTCAACAAGTATGCAAACCAAACAAACACTTGTATGTACTTTTTTATTGGAGCACATAAAGGTATAATCCAATACTTTAACCGCATTTACTATCCTCTTCCATTACATGTGAATATTTTTCGTGCATCACATTATTCACATATAATCGTGCATGTAATTATCACACTTCTCTATTTTAAATTGGTTATAATTTATAAACACAAGCTGTATGTATAACAGTATAAGGAAAAGCAAACCGGTTGAAAACGAGGAGTTAGGTAATACTTTAATTTATAATTGAGTGTTCTATCTTTATAAATAGATATTATGTGACATTGCAACAATAAAGCAGCATGTGTGTTTGAAAAATTCTAGTTTAACGAAGAATAATGATGGAGATTGGAGAGTTGTTAATAATATGTTAGCATGTAGGAATCATATAACTTTTTTAATACATGTTATAACATTGCAAATTTTAAATGCAACATTAAAAAGAACTGTAAAACTATTAGATCAAGTGTGGGATGGGGGGCGTTAATTCCTTCCATACATCACCCTAATCTCGTTAATCCATTTTGTAGAAGAAGGGGCGTCAAAGGTAAAAGAGTCTTCGTTTGGCACGACTGCTTTAACATACTCAGATAGGGGTGTTTAATGGTTCGGTTAACGATTTATTCGGTTTGATAAAACATCTAACCTGTTAAATAGTATTAAACACACAACCAGTCAACCATAGAAACCCATCCTAACCATAACGCATTGTTCTTGAGTTTTTTAACCAATGAAAGAAAATGAAAGGAGAGGGAAGGATAAGAAAGGGAAGGGAATGGAAGAAATTTTTTTTTAATTAGGTGTGTTATTGAGTTGGAAGGAAATTAGAGGAAATGAAAGGATAACTATGTTAAAAAATAGTTATCCTTAGTAATCATCCCATTTTTGAGATGATAACTTATTGGAAAAATACATTAATTTAATCCATCCTAACTCCTCATACTCCTCTCATTTCCATCACAAAAAAAAAACTCAAGAACACTCATTTTTTAACTTTGCTTAGTTTTCCTTTCCTTTCTCTCCTTTTATAAAACTCAAGAACAGGGTGTAAGAGTCTTAAACATAATAGATTATCCTAGATAATTAATAGTGTTTAACGCTTAAAGATAAAAAAGAATAGGTCATATACAAATAACTAATATAGTTCATATCTAATCAATTAATTCGGTTAACTGAATAAATCGAACTAATCGCTTAAGAAAAATAAACATATCCTTAATCGAACCGTAAATCACATTCGGAATTCGGTTATAACCAAATCGAATTATGAATTTAGATTCGTTTTTTTTATTACGGATACAATTCGTTTTTTTTTTGGTTTTCGGTTTTTCTGAACACCCCTATGCCCCGGGACAATATTATGAGGTCCATAACCAAATTCAACCAATCATATAGTAACTTAAATAATAATTGTCTTTTTAGTTAAATTATTAGACCGTGTGTAGTGGATGAAGCCTCTATAAAAACGTTTTACGGCACTTGGCGTCACGTATCAATAAATATGTCTCATATGGAACCGTTAAAATAATAAAACGGAATATAATATCAACAATCATGATATTCGAAGTAAAATCAAAAAGAAAAAAAAGATCCGAGCCGCTTTGTTCCAGTAAGCAAGCTTTAGTAAAAAGAGTGAGTGAAGCAGAATACATTATATAGTGAGAGAAAGTAGCTGGGTCCATGTTCCTCAACCGCATGACATCCAATTCAAGGTACCACATCTCTATCTTATTATTATTATTATTATTATTATTATTATTATTATTATTATTATTCAACTTACATTCCTGATCTCCTTCAATTTCAGTTCACCTGCACCATTCGCAACCTAGGGTTCCGATACCCCTTACCTTTTCAGGTACATTTTCAGATCTGAACCACCTTTATCTCACTCTAAACCTACCTCTAACGGCACTTATTTTTTTTCAAATTATGTTCCAATTTCGTACGGATCTCGCATTAGTTTTGTTACATTTCTTCAATCTCTCATTAATGTTGCATTGTTGTGCAAGGTCTTTGTATTTTAATTAGCTGTTGCTTGTGTGATTTTGTTAAGCCGTTAGATGCATTTTAGTTAGTACTGAGTGACAATTGATTATGCTAGGGTTTGTTAAATCTGTTTTTAGCAGATCTATTTGTAGCTGGAAGTGCTTAGATTCCTCTCCTCTTTTGTCGGCGGTGTGACCTGTTAACATTACTCAAGGAGATTCTTTGTCATTTGAATCTTATGTTTGGAATTTTAACTGGAATTGTGTTGGATTTGTAACGTGAGTGGAACTTAGCGTCGCTGATTGATTATGTTAGTTGTAAATGGTGGTGCAAATTGAAATTGAATTAAATAGTGACCGTTGGTGTTTATTAAATTTTTAGTCGGTGTATGTGTAGGAACTCGGAACAGGAATAATATGTTTAATTATACGCGCGTCTGGTTTGATTCCATGTAGCTTCGTTGAAAGTTTATTGTTTTTTGGATTATGCAGAGAATTTAAGGCGGATTGTTTCTAGCAGTGTCTTAACAGTTGACGATGGGGAAGTCTCCTGGAAAGTGGATCAAAACTGTGTTTTTTGGGAAGAAGTCGTCAAAATCTAATCTCTCAAAAGTAAGAGAAACTATTTATGCAATTATGCACATCCATTGTTTTAACATAGAAGTATATAAACTATTTTATTTTTTTTGTGATTGACAAAATAAGCAATGATTTCATACTGATGTCATGTTATTTCTTGAAGGATGTTACCTCAGAAATTAAGGCATCTGGTAAGGCAACAGCAAAGGATTATGATACTGATTCTATGGTTATCTCTAGCCCAGTGCGCCCTGTCATTATTTCAAGTGGAGAGCGTACAGAATTGGAAAAGAGCTCCAGCGCCAGCTTAATGCCTGATGCAGCTGAAGATGTGAGAAATCCCGTGGAGTTAAATGCTGTTAATGGTGAGGAGTTAATCAAGCTTGAGCAGGCTGCCAGAAAAGTGCAAGCAGTTTTCAGGGGTTACCTGGTAATATTATTTGCTTGATTAGTTTTGTTTTCAACAGAATATGCTGAATGTTTAGGGTTTAAATTGATGCTATTTAAGGATTAGTTCTTAGAACTTCATTTGATTGGAAAATGGCAATTCATGATACCATTATTACCACGAGTGATATTGCTGGTATCTCTTAGAATTAGTGGGGGAGCACTTAAGCTGCATTGTAGAGGATATCGTTCTCTCTAGCATCAATGCCATATCATACGAATCCCATATATTTCTATTCTTTATTTTGTAATTTGTAGTTTTGGTGCCTAGTTAGTAGTGGTGTCAATACAGTTTTCACATGTAGTGAGCACTGAGCAGCTACTTAATGATGCATTTACATAAAATAAGGATCTATAGTTTATATGAGGTTCTACATTTTCAGAATCGAGTTTACGCTTTTTTTGTCACTGAACTTTAGGACACTGTAAAAAGATATGCTTCCCACTTTGTTTGTTTAGTAATTTTAAAATTTGTTTTAAGGAAACATGATTTAGATATTTTATGTGAATTTTAGCTGTAATTCTCATTTCAGTTTTGTAACACAATAACTGAAAAGGTAGAAATGCAATCTCAATAACAGGCAAAAGCTTATGATGACAAGGGTATGTCGGGTTTTTTTTTTTTTTTTGGGGGGGGGGGGGGTCAAATTCATTTAGGAAATGGGCTAAGTTTAATTTACATTTCTCTACTTATTATTCCTATTAAAGATGTGAAAAAAGATTAATACATTTCAAACAGCAGTGCGGTTCTGCTGCAAGCCTGCAACACTTTTGCATCATGAAGATTGTGTGTTGTATGTTGTTGGGCATGTTAAGATTGGCATCAACATGTGCCTCTTGTTTTATATCTTACTGCTTATATTCCATATTTTTTTATAGTTATGCAATATCAACCCATGTCTTATTGTCTTTTGACATTATTTATGAAGGCCTGGAGAGCATTTTGGGCCCTCAAGGGCATCATAAGGCTTCAAGCCCTAGTTCATTTAGGAAATGGGCTAAGTTTAATTTACATTTCTCTACTTATTATTCTTATTAAAGATGTTAAAAAAGATTAGTACATTTCAAACAGCAGTGCGGTTCTGCTGCAACACTTTTGCATCATAAAGATTGTGTGTTGTATGCTGTTAGTCATGTTAAGATTGGCATCAACATGTGCCTCTTGTTTTATATCTTACTGCTTATATTTCATACTTTTTTTATAGTTATGCTATAGTAACCCATGTCTTATTGACTTTTGACATTATTTATGAAGGCCCGGAGAGCATTTTGGGCCCTCAAGGGCATCATAAGGCTTCAAGCCCTAGTTCGTGGCCACTTAGTTAGGAGACAAGCTATTGCTACTTTGAGCTGCATGCGTGCAATTGTTGAGTTCCAGGCTTTAGCTCGTGGCCGAAGGGTCAGGCTTTCTAATGGTCAACTGGTTATAAAACACACTCCAAAAGAATCTGTGGTAATATCTTTTTCTTTATTATTTTTCTTCTACTCAATAACTTAAAGAGTGTTTCGTATTTTTATCTTAATCAGATGATGTTGACTTTTGCATTCACAATCTTTGACCTTTCCTTATTCTTGTTTTATTAGGTTAAGAAACCAGCAGACTTACTTAAAACATCTCTCCGAGTAGAGAAGCTATCAACAAATGTGTTTGCTACTAAGGTAATATACTAATATATATGTTGCCTTAAATTCTTAATGTATATATATATTACTATCATTACTGATGATTTGTTTTTTATTGTAGCTTGTTGCTTCATCTCACACTACCATGCCATTAACCGTCCAGTACGAACCAGTGGATCCAAATTCAGTGAGAAGCTGGCTCACACGTTGGTCATCTTCAAACTTCTGGGTCCCACTGCCCCAACCAAAACAACCGCTTGATGTAAAACCTAAAAGAAAGCAGACTAAATCACAAACTGAAGAAACTGATACCGGAACTGGGAGACCAAAAAGAAGTGTCCGCAGAATTCCTGCAGCAAACAATGATAACAATCTCTCGAATTCCTCAGAAAACGAAAAATCCAAGCGCACCGTGAGAAAAGTCAACTACCAGGCAGACTCTGGTCAAGGTCAAGGTCAAGATCAATCTCTTACCGAACTTGAAAAAGTCAAACGCAGCTTAAGAAAAATATCTGTATCCACCTCCAAACCGCCTGAGAAAGCAGAATCAGACCCTGAAAAGACTTCACCCGGTTTGAATAAAGTTTTAATCTCCCCTACTTCAGAATTTCCAGCGAAAAACAATGGTTCGCTAAACGGCTCACATGTTGAGAGTGCTAAACAGCCTGAGCCTGTGCCTGAGCCTGAGCCTGAGCCTGAGCCTGAGCCTGAGCCCAAGGCCGAGCCAGTTGAATCCCCTGTTCAAGTTCAAGTTCAAGCTCCAGATGATAAACCACTTGATCAACCTCCAATCGAACCACCATCCCTAGAAACGAATGGGAAACATGAACCCGAACCACCTGCTGCAAATGTGGAGTCAAATGGGAAGGAAAATCAGAAAGCAAGGAGAAGAAAATCATTACCAGCAAAACAAGAGTATCATGAGAGTGTATCACATAACACACCCACCTTGCCAAGCTACATGGCGGCCACCGAGTCAGCAAAGGCCAAACTTAGAGCACAAGCAGCGGCAAGGGCGGCAGAAGAAGGCGGTGAAGATGGTTTAACCAGGCGGCAATCTCTACCATCCTCCACTGGTAAGGTGATGCTGCATTCCCCACGTGTTCAGAAGCCGCTACATGCCAATGGCAAAGGAGGGACTAAACCTAACAAGTCCCAGGTTACACCTAGAGATGGTAAGCGAAGCTAGTATTGAAATTATCTTTACGTAAATCTGATTAAAAATTAATGGTATTATACGTGGTTTGTTTTAGAAAAAGTGGTCCAGGCAGGTTGGAGGAGGTGATTGCAGGATCCGGTTGGAAAGACCTATCAGTTGCAGCAACTTGGGTGTGGTGGTTATTATGTTATGCTAGGCATTAAGAAATAACTGATGTTTGTTTGTTGTGATCATTTTCTTTGTGTTTAAGGAGGGAGGGTGTTATAGTCAGGCAGTGTTTTAAATGTATAGTTATGAACCTAAACTTTGTGTTGTTTTGATGTGTTTTTGTGTGATTGTGATACATAACTTTCTTTTACATGATCAGCCAATTGGTTGTCCTTTGTCATTGCACCGTCTGTGCAGACGGTAGCAAAACATGACTTGCATATTTTACACATTAAGCTTATATTTATGGTTCCAGAGTCTGTAGACGAACATCCCACAATGACTGGCACCAATGTTGCCACAAAAACCCAATGAAGGTTGATGAATCAGTCACACTACTTGTCCTTCGACATATAATGAGGTTGCAAACACCTTGAAAAATTTTCTAGAACACTCAAGTTAGACCATATTTCATCAGATGAAGCATGTATTAAAACATCCAAAATGTATATTAGAGTATAGTGATAATGAGTATGTTGGATAAAGTCACCTAAACCGGCTATAGTCTATTGAGTCGGAAGGGAGCCACCTCGTCAAAATGGTGATTAACCCGGGTGGGCTAGAATCCTTTAGTCATATAGGAGCAAAAGTGTTGGGAGTTAAGAGGTTGGTGTAGAGAAAAGGAGGTCGTGAAATTTTTTGAGACAAGTCTAGGTGTAACTCTAGACTTGTTACCTCATCCGGGTCTTTTCGTTTTAAAGAATTTGTCCGGTTTAATAACTTTGATTTTTCTATCTAAGGTTGGTAAATCTCATATCACCTAATAGGACATGGATAGAACATCCTAAGCCCCAAAAGTCTAAAGAGTAACTTTTGACTAATTTATCAAAAGAAAGGTCAATTTGGGTTTATTAAACTTGTTGAATTGGTAACGCGTATACGAACTACTTACAAAATGCTAGAAGACGAAAAGGAGGTGGCGTGAGATCAACCTAACCCATTTTAACCCTTTTGTCAAAAGAAAACATAATTTTAAAAAATTAAATAACCCATCTAAGTTGATTTTTTTAGGTATATGAGTAGGGGAACAAAATTCACACTATTCGTGAAAGACATTACGGTATGTGACTGAGTATGACATTAGTCTTAAAATTTTTTTACATGTACGGGTCGCTATCGTAATTAGTATTATGCGATACTTGATGAACCCCTTTTACCTACATCAAATCAATATATATTAATATATTATATGATCTTAAAAACAAGTACTTTTGATTTGTTAGAATTGAAATTATTAATTTGTGAAATTGTTGCAAATGCAATTTAAAGTTTTTCACTTCAAGCCGCTTTCTAAGGTGAGTTGAAGATCAAATCTCAGGTAACGCGCATCTTAATGGATATACATGAGAACCCGATAGGTAATGTGTGACTAGTACTCGCCGAGTATGCAACATAAAAAATTTGAAGTTAGGATTAGCGAAACATCCCATACCCGCTCATTGCAACCCCTGAAACCGAGCCAAGTAAACTACACAATCAAAACATCCAAATCTAATAACTTAACCAACCATAGAAAATCCAAACCCGAAAATCATCATTCATTTATAACTTTAACTTCCTTACAAAAGGAGTAACACAGGAACAGATCACATACACAACGAAATAAGGTTCAGAAAAAAGCGTAACAGAAAGAAAACCAAATGAAAGCCTAAAAAAGTTAGCAACAGCAACAGCAAAAGGACAACCAACCAGTGAATGATATATTATTATATAGTGGCTGTGGATGTTTTCTTGAAATCAATCTTGTCCACTTTCACTTCTCCATCAATGAGTTCATAAACATAGACCACAACCCGTAAGCCATCAATGTCCATCAGAACGAAACTAGGGTTCACATCATATGTGATGCTGCTGTATGCACCAGTGGCTGAACCAGGGTTTATGACGACACCAGCCTCGTGTTTGTAAGCCTTGAACTGATGCGTATGACCACTAACCAAGATGTCAACATCTAACTGTCTTTGAAGCATGGCTAACGAATCCAAATCCCCCCATGGAACAACCTAAACAGAGTATAATAAATACATTAAACACATCAGCCACCAAGTTACATAAATGTTCAAGGTACTAACCTGATGGCCATGACACAATCCAAGCTTAAATTGGCCTATAGTAATTGTTTTGGTCTCTGGATAGCGAGAATCTTCATCATATTCACCTCGAGTTATATGCAAACTAGGACACAGGCTCTTCAGATAATCATGAACTTCCTGCTCACGGAGACATATAAAGTATAAACCGTACATATTAAGGTTTGGTACAGCTCACAGCTGCTAACGCATGCACAATAGTAGCTTAGTACAATACATAAACGGTTTATTTTCAATGATCTTCCATAAGGCACGATAAAGTAAACAAAAAAGAATGCGACAGATTTGCAGTCTGACAATCACATATTAACTTGCAGTGTAAGCACTACTAGGTAAATATAATCGTAGCATCACGCAAATCAAAGAAAGGATTATGATACGATATGCAGATAAAAAAGTAGGTGAACATGATAACTGAAGTGCCAACTTCAGAACCAAGAATAAATGCGAAATACACATTACCAGTTTACAAATATAAACATCAACTAGTTCAGTGTTAAGCAGTGTTGGATATTTTATTGTAATTGGATTGACTTGTCGACCAATGTAAATCATAATATACATTAAACAAGTCAGAAGGTGCGAGGGTGCACGCTTGTTTTAGTTTATTGTGATGTTAGGGGTAACGAACGGGGGTTCTCTTCTGGTTTTCTAAATTCACCCAATTCACATACCAAGTTCTTGTCAAATTTTCAGATGAACCACCGAAACAATTTAATCTAAAAGGGTCTTACACGACTCTAAGTAGGGGTGTGCAAGAAACTGAAAACACCAATCCGGAACCAAAAAAAACAAAAACCGAAAAAACCGAACCGAAAACCGACGGTTCGGTTTTGATTTTGCATATAGTAAAAACCGAAAAAACCGAACCGAATTCCTAAATATTTGTTATTTTATATTTTATATTAAGTAATGATAAGAATTTAATAAACATGTAACTCAATATTTTGGTAAAATCTTTAATAGTCTATTATTTTATAATTAACAAAATTATTTATACCTAAATTAATTATTTTTTGAAAACTATCTTTTGACCTAATATTTTCAAGATCATATGGCAAAAACCGAAAAAAACCGAAACTGAACCGAAACCAAAATGAAAACCGAAAAACCGAAACCGAACGGTTTCAAATACTCCAAAAACCGAAGTTTTGGTTTTCGGTTTGGTCTTAACCAAAAACCACACCGAATCGCACCACGCACACCCCTAACTCCAAGATTATCCAGGCGTTC
The DNA here is from genome assembly GCF_021521415.1 of Bidens hawaiensis. Classification (NCBI taxonomy): domain Eukaryota; kingdom Viridiplantae; phylum Streptophyta; class Magnoliopsida; order Asterales; family Asteraceae; genus Bidens; species Bidens hawaiensis. Next base: position 103,548 of record NW_027498209.1, on the reverse strand, counting down.
ATCACTAACTTCCCCAACAAACAGCCTAATAATCATCTTACAAGCAAATAAGAAAATCACTTAAAAGGTAAACTAACTCATATACTCACTATGCTCAAAGAGCCAGTCACATTCGAATAAATTATAAATCATCAATCAGGGTTTAGAAACAAAGTTTCAAGCACATGGTTTCAAAATCCGAAAATGCTAATCACATTTAATCTAAAACTAATAATCAATCAAACAAAGATCCTCCCAATACCCTCAAAGAGCAGATCACATTAGCCGAAATAAAAAATACGGTAAAGAGTAAGTTATAACTCACCTTGATACAGAGGTTACCGGTGCAAATAATATGTTGAATCTTGCCAGGAACAAGCATAGATTTAAACTTTGCAGGTAGATCAGGTGCCCTATGTGGGATATGCATATCCCCAATTGCCAATACCAATACCATCTTACCAATTCCCACAAACACACCGTAAACCCTAATACACAATAATTATACAAACAAAGTTGAATCAGTTATGATCAAATCACAGATTGTTACAGATGATCGCAGGGTTTAGTAAACCCTAATAATAAATAAACAAACAAACAAACAAACTGTATTCGATTATTACCTGAAGGATTTTGGGGGTTTGAGTCAACTCATCAACAAATTTACAGTTTTTTATTATTATTATTATTATTATTATTATTTAAATAATTTTGAAAATTAAAATCGATCGAAGATGAACATCGTTTTAACTACGAAATGATTCTTTCAAATTTGCAACAAAGTACAAAAATGACTTTTATTTTTTGGATTTGACGTTTTACTCCCCTATAAAATGCCGTCACTTCAAAATAAATGTTTAAACTCGTTTTTTTAACGGTTAATATTTTACTCATAAAACCACCCGATCTTCATAGTGTGAGATTTTAAGTTTTGAACCATTGATCTTATAATGCCAGATTTGTACTCTTAACCTCCAAAGTTTAAATAAAGGGAGCTTATATTGATCTATTACACCATCAGATATCATTGGACCAAATACTCTTTTATTATCTACTTCGTTTTTTATAACCTTTGAAGTTGATTATAGAGATGTGAAAATATATATACATGTTTTTAAGCATAAAGAAGCTCTTTATCTAAGATGTGGAAACATTTCATTTCATGTTTGAATTATGAATGTTAGTGTAAAATATAATTAAGTACTTGTGTGACTTTGTGCTAAATCCACTTTTTAATACCATTTAAATTAATTTTTTTATCAACAAATAATATTTTTTATTTATTTTATAAACAGAGTATACAATTTATACACCATTTGTTAAGAATTGATCTCATGAACAATGTATAGTGTTCGAAAACGCAATGTATGATAATGAAATTGATGATTACTTCAACATTGAAGCATAAAAGAGAATTGGAAGATTTTCAAATGGCAAATGCTACAATGTCGATAGTTCAAGATTGTTTTTAATTTTTTTATGTTAGTTTAATTATTACAAGTTTTAATGAACCCGAGAGGGAGGGGGGGGGGGGGGGTCATTCTTAGTTAAACCACCACACACATTCTCATAACATTAAAAAGTTTGGGTATGCATATGAAAGGTTGTCTCACCACTGATTACCTAATTCCTAACTAAGGGATTCTTCATCCATGTACGTGATCAATTTAGGCTATCTCTATCACCAGTTTTATCTTTTATATGCAATGCATATTACAGTTTTCGATTAAACTTACATATCTTTGAATGAGAGCCTTGAAATTTTAACTTACTTTGAAAAGATAAATCTATACAAATCGCAATTGAGAAACATAGTGGAAAAAAAGTATCAACTTTGATTAAGTACTTTGTTTATTCTTTCTACATGATTTTTGAAACGTGTATCACTTTTCCGTGGTCATGATCACTTCAAAAGCCTCATTTATGTGACTAGAGCCGACTAGAATTGAATATTTGTACGTCAAGTTACGAGACATCCGAGAAACGAAAAACTCGACATGGGTTGGAAGAAAATCATGGGTTCATCACTCTCCACCAGGGGCGAAGCTAACTAGACCACAATCTATTTTCGGTTTCATATATATACGCATAGTACTGTATTAACTAACGAACTCATTCTTTTTCGACGAGCAAACACGTTATCATTTCAAATTTCTTTTGAACCCACTAATTGTGAAAAGTTAGTTAAATGTCTTTTAGTAAATAACCTTTTATTTCAAAAGAATGTTTAAAGAAACCATATAGATTACTAAATACTAAACCCAGTTAAATTGAGTAAATGGAAAAAAAAATGTATTAAAGAGAAGCCCAAAATTTCGTATAAAAAGCAGGTTAATAACCCAATTAACATATAAAATCTAAATAATAATGAAAAAAAAAAAACAATGTACGGTCATTTGCCCCTTCAGCCTTCTAAGCTCCGCCCCTTCTCTCCTTCAACAACAGTCGAGTGTCGAATCCAACACCATCAGACCAGACGGCAACGACCCTCCAATTTGTTTGATTTTCGGTTTTTCATCCTTCTCGACGACCCTCCTATATAATCATTAATTATCAATCTTTGATCTAAGTTTTCAATCCACTGTGAGTAAAAACATAATGTTAGTTTTTGTTTGATTGTTTGTGGTTATATGGTTTATGTGTAACTGCAATATATTTAAGCTTGATTAGGATTATATGTTTATGTTTGAAATTATATGTTGATTGTGTTGAAAGAAAGTCAAACCCGAGCCCGACTCGAAAACATTGATGCCTGATAGTAATAAATCCAACCATCGAAAAATATCAACCAATAGGAAAAGATACATGGCTCCGCTAATGCTCTCTATAGTGATCTTTCCAAACCTAAATGTCATACAGGATTGACCCGGTTTATTGATTCAATACATACATGTGTGTATATTATATAATTTGAAATTTTTTGATGCAATTTATGGAACATGAAATGTTAGCTCATTCATTACACAAGGCTATTTATTTTTTTCTCCATGTTATTTATGAGCATCCATGATGCAAGTGGTCACTCACACTACATTTGTAAATCATTAAAGAGTGCGTACGTGGGAATAATGATACAACTCATTCTTTACACGAGCCATGGTCCTTCATGATTCACATATTACTTTTCTAGTTCTTTAATTCATCATGAAAGAAATATAAAATAAAAAAATGCCTTATGTTATATATCGAATTTGCTTGTACAAACTTAACCTTATAAATATAAAATTGATTATCTGTTAAACATTCTTAATTGTATATTATTAATATTAATGAGTATAAAATAATTTCTGAAAGGTAGTCAAATTGATAGTATATTTGTGAATAAAAATATTGTATGGCTGTATGCTACCTTGATGATTATGTTATGAACCCAATTCATAATCTCACTTTTACGACACTCGAAGTGGATTATTAGATTAATTGAATACTGGCTGATCATAAGTGCTTGTAATAATATATATAATGTAAATAACATTGATTGTTTTCTAAAAATAATGATAAACTTGTCCACTTCCATGTTAGCATGTTAGGTAACTAGTCGTACGTTTTTGTATTTATTGTTTGGCCATTAATCTTATAATTATAATATGCAATTTTTTTTATAAAAACGGCAAATACTTACACACATAACTTGTACTTAGAATACATCTTAAATAAGATTTGAACTCCTAACTACTTGATTGTTATGGTACCAATTACTAAGATACCATTGAACAAATATATATTTTGTACATTTTGATTAAAATTTGTCTAGTCTTAGAATAAATGAAATGCAACATGACTTAACCTATTTTAGGGTTTAAAGTGATAATATATAACTTAAGTAATTACTTTTATTCAAATGAAAACTAGCTTTATTCAGTAAAGATAATTTCTGTTAAACAATCTTTTTGCTATTTTATACACATACGAATAGTGCTTAACAATTAGCAATAGTGTATTGATTTAACTAAAGCATTATACATATAAATATATGTACGTATGTGTATGCGTGTGTAATTGATTGGTTGCAAGTGACCACACCTCCTTAAACAAAGGCAGCCATGGCACTAGGCAGTGGCTTTTGTGTCCCCTTGGGCTGAGTTGGCATACTTGACACCCCAAATTCTCTCGAGAGAAAATTACTGTTTGTGTCCCTGTGGTTTCAGAGAGGAGGCATAATTGGTCTCCAAAAGAAAATTTGGACTGGTTGGGTCCTTGTGGTTTCAAAAATGAACCATTTGAGTCCCTGTCGAATGTGGAATTACTAGTTTACCCTTTTTATGATCCATATGAGTCCTTGTAGTTAAGTAATTGCTCAGTTTTAGTCCCTCTTTAAAAATTACCTCTAAATTACATAATTTTTTTTAACAAAAATAAGAAAACAAAACTTTTTTTTAACAAAAATAAACGAATCAAACTATTTTTTTATCAAAAATAAACGAATCAAACTTATTTTTTTAACAAAAATAAACAAACCACGCTTATCTTTTAACCAAACTTCTTTTTAATAAAAATAAACAAACCAAACTTATCTTTTAATGAAAATATCGTCGTAGCTTGTGCTAAGGTGGAGTGCGATTTGATTGCGTATTTTATAAGTAGTTACGTTCGTTTAGTTTAGTAAAAGAATAGTTCATTTATTTTCGCTAAAAAGGTAGTTCGATCGTTTATTTTTGTTAAAAAAGTAGTATGGTTCGTTTATTTGTATTAAAAAGTAGTTCGATTCGCTTATTTTTGTAAAAAAATAGTTCAGTTCGTATTTTTGTTAAAAAAGTATGGTTCGTCAATTTTTTTTAAAAAAATTAGTTCAGTCCGTTTATTTTCGTTAAAAAAAGTTTCGTTTTCTTATTTTTGCTAAAAATTTATGTAATTTAGAGGTAATTTTTAAAGAGGGACTAAAACTGAGCAATCACTTAACCACAGGGACCCATATGGATCATAAAAAAGAGTAAACTAGTAATTCCACATTTAACAGAGACTCAAATGGTTCATTTTTTAAACCATAGGGACCCAACTAGTTCAAATTCTCTTTTAAAGACTCATTGTGTCTCCTCCCTGAAACCACAGGTACACAAACAGTAATTTTCTCTTCTCTCAACTACACACAATTTAAACTTTTTACAGTCTTAATTCATTAAACAAAAGGATGGAAGGTTAAATGAAATTTGAATATTACTATTTTATATTAAAAGATTTAAAAGGAAACACACCCACTTTTCCATGTTTCCTGTACCATTCACATCTTTTACAAAAGAAAATACGAATGACGTCTATTGGCTTTTAGTTATTTTCCATTTGGATTTTAATGACTCGTATAAATGTGATAAAAACGATGCTAGGTTTTTTGTAATCATTCAATGATTTTCAATCATTGTTAAGAATTTGTATACAAATCAAACCTCAAATGTATCATCACTGAATATGCATATATCTGAATATTGGCCAAAATTTAATAGTATATTCATTCATGACATGAGTGTCATTCGTGTTTAATGATTGATGAATGACGGTTGAATTGTTCAATTTGAACACTATATGTATATATACTTGAGATAAAAAGACATTAAAACCTAACTCATATTCTTAAAAACGTGTAACCTGAACAATACTTATTTAACTCATTAGAAAAAAATTGTCATTTCAAATAAAAGGATCCAATACAATAAAGAGGCAGGTAAGCGGGCAACAAGCTGCGCCGCCACCCCCTTTTGAATGGCAAAACCGATCCTACTGAAAATAAAATTATCGTTCTTTGGCGTCGTTGAGTTACCACGCACGACCCGCTGAACTCTTTTTAGAAACGTAGCAGCATCGGGAGCAAGAGACGCAAATGTATCAAAAGCAAAAGGAATGAAGGCGTGTTGATTCTCCACACACGCATTCTCGTGCTTAGCAATTTTTCCTGCTTCTGCCTTTAACACGGCCTGCCTAGCAACAAACCCGGTGTCCCTAAGCCCGACAAGAGGGGACACCCCAGTAAGGTCCACACAAGCATGCTTCCCCCCGGCCCATCCAAACACAAGAATGTCCGCTGGTCGGAGAGTAAACCTTCCTTCACGCGGATCCAACAAGAAATTCACAGGAGCCTCTTTTCTTGCCGAGATTCCCGCTCGTTTTAACACGTCAAAAAGGACATCCCTAACCAAATCATGTCTATATTTAAATCCCGGGAGTTCTTTGCAATGAACCGCATGTTCACCAAAATTGTCTAAACACGCCTTACGACAAACCGGGCAGGGCTCATCAACTGGGAACAGGGGGGATCATTAACTGATATTTAAGAATGGCTCGGTACTCCACTGCTGACATGTGCTGGCCTAACCCTTCGATGGGGTTGACAGTCAAAAAGTCTTGAGCATGAGGAGCCTGAAGACATTCTAATACCGCTCTCTGACGAGAGGACATGCCAAACTTTTCTCCCAAACTTTGGACGGTTTTACTATAAAGGGCACTCGCCAAAGCATTTTGGGCTTTAGGGGGGGGGGGGGGGCGGTGTCCTTATTAGCGAACCCGCCAAGATCAAAATCGAGAATAGAGTTATGCAAATAATCCATTGCACACCCAAAATCGGAATCTAACCCATCAACACCTTAATCACGCAAAATGTGGTCCTATAACTTCCAAGATTGTGCTCTCGAGGTACGAAAGCATAGTGGAAACATCCTCAGCTGAATATAACCCTAAACCACCAAAATGGATAGGGAGAGAGGCCAGTCACCATTGAAAATCCCCAAAAAACGGACCCCCACATACCTCAATATCCTCAATCGCCGCTCGAAGCCCTTTGTCAAAACAGAGACAACTTCCTTAACAAACATAGGCTGACATGTTCGGAGTCCGAACAACAACTTAGCCACCCCCATACATGAGCGAAGCAAGAGAAGCTCACATTGAGGGTCACGCAGGCGAGTAAGACATCTCATTAGTTCCACAGCTCTTGAAGCTCTGGTACTGGCCAAACTACTGATAAACCCCGCGTCTCGGCTAACCGCACCTCCAAGGAGTTTTACCCCTAACTCCGGTCTCCCAATCCCGATAGGAAATAAACCTACTTTTGCCTTTATCCCATTGCATGACGGCCAATATACTTCGGTCTTTTTAATATTAAGCTCAAGCCCCATACTTGGCCCCTTGGATCTAATAATATCCAGGGCTTTAGCCACTTCAATGGCGTCTCCTATAATCGTACCATCATCTAAGTACCATGTATGGAAAGGTAACTTGCAACCATCTCGCACTTGATGAATGAGGGGGGTGTAAAGCTAATGCAAAGAGAAGGGGTCCTAACGGATCGCCTTATTGAACCACAGTCGTTAACTGGATACAATCATTCCCTACATATAGCCTAGCCGGTTGCCCGTAAAGAAAATTAACCCATAGGGAAATAGATGGGCATCTGACACGAACTTCATGCAGGACTGTGGTTCTATCCATCAGGTTGAAGGCATTAGAAAAATCTACTGTAAGCAAAGCCAACGACCCATCCGAGTGGAACCTATTAAGAAATCTATAAGCGCTATGAGGCACCGCCTCCGCTCCACTCGGGATCCCCACCCCGAATTGAAAATCACCAAGGTATTTTGCCATCTCTTTCCCAACACTCTTCATAGCCACTTTGGATACAAGCCTTCTCCAAATCGCCCCAACGGCAATAGGCCTAACCCCATTGTCGGGCTTAAGAAGTGGCGTTAGAGGGGGCCGAAGCCACAAACTCCGCTAAAACAACAGGGCATCTCCCCCCTAACCACAAGTTAACCACTTCAGTGATAGCCTTAAGCAACCCCACGGCAATCGCGAATCCTTCCCCACATAGGACATCCAAAATATGTTGGGCCCTAAGCTCATCTCTACCACAAGAAGTCCCTTTAGGAAATGATTTAATACACCCAAGAACACTTTCAACGTCCACAACCAAAGGGGCCACCGAGAGTAAGGCCTCAGGCAAGGCGGGAGGGGGCAAGATGGGATGCTTATCAAGCAACGCTTGTAGCGTCACCAAGAGGAGCAACACCCGAAGAGGACAAAACTTTAACTGCGGCCGTGAAGTGCCCATCAGCAACTTTTCGAATACATTGCTTAGCATTGAGGCCCTCCCTCGAATGATCATCCCCGAATGAGGCCTCATCGGCTCTTGAGCCCATATCCATCGGTTGGTTAAAGAGTGATTGGATAATATCAACACATCCGCTTCCATCACCCCAACTTGCCAGGGCCTGCCGAATAGAATAGCATTGTAAGGATTTCCTATTCCCCGACCTACGCTCCTGTTGGTTGGAAGGCTTGACAACTTGTAATGTGCAACGGGGTAAAATCAAAAGTTTAACCCACACTTCAATGGACTCAGGCCTAGACACCACCTTGGATAGTGAACCAGTTAAGGCATGGGCAAATGCCATGCGACAGCTAGGAGGGATGCTTTTAACTGTCTTTAACGGACGTGCTAAAATACGGTCAAGTAGGGTCGCGTCCAAAGCGACTCCGCCCAAGGCAACTACATCTATTGCAAGTTGTGGCTTAGGGATCCCCACAAGGAAGTCTTCCACCCCTCCCGTATCACCTTTGAACTTGATAACCTTGTCTTCATGGTGACAGTGCCGATTGAGAGCCTGCAAAGACATGCACTCACCGCATAACCATTGTTTGGCAACCTTTAGAGCATCTGCCAACGCAACAAAAAGATCACAATCCCCGCATCCCGCATCGCGCATTTTTTCTCATCCGTCCATAAGTGTAACTGCTCTATATGTGGCACTAACCTTTGGATCCCCTTGGACCCAACCAATCAATCCGGGCAGCAATGAAATCCTCTAAAAGGGCACGGCCAAGAACCTTTTAAATAGCCCGTGCCCACCTCCCCCGATGGGGCTTCGCTGACAATCCGAGGCCTAGTCATAACCCGAGGCGAAAGGCCTACAAACAAACTCGAGCTGAGTTTTGGGAGTAAAAACCGAAACTAAGAGGAGAAAGGAGAGCAACCGCCAATTGCCCTCCCCTCCGTACACCCAAAAAATCCGATTAACTTATTGAGACATTTTATCGAACACCTGGCGGGCAGAGCCAAAACCGAGGACCTAATGCAGATTAGAGAGGAGATTGGTTAATTTCGAGATCACTTAAGATGTTCTTCAACTTGTAAATTAATTAGCCTGACAGCAAGAGTAGAAATCGGTGCAGTTGTTGACCACAAAAGAATATGATTTGAACAAAAATCGGAACAAGAGAATATGATTTAACTCATTTATTTAAACATATCGAAGAATTGTTTAAACAAGGCCAATATTTATTCATATTGAAATCTTTATCCAAATCTTTATAATTTAGTTAAAAACACATTTCTTCCTAACATAATTATTAACCTTTTAAGAATCCAGACATCTTTTCCCCTTTTTTCTGCACACTACCACAGATCAAAAAAATCACTATACATTTTTTTTTATATTTATTATTTATTTTAGATAATCAAAGTGAAAATTATAATGAAAAAACTAAAAGTTTTTCTTAAATAATATGTGAGATAAAGTTGATATAGGAATTCCGATGCAAATGCTCTAAAATACATCAACCTAAAACAACTCGTTTAACTCATTTATCAAAACATGTCAAATGAGTTGATAAGTAATAATCATTAATCAAGTGTAAACGTATTAAACGGGTTAGTAGATTATAAATAAGAATTAGACTGACCAATTTAACTAAACAAGCTAATCTGATATGACCCCATTTTTAAAAAGTTTTTTATTTTTTGTCTCATAAATTAAAATCCATTAATTACTCACTCACGGGATGTAACTCAACTTTTTTTTTGGGAAAAAGTGACGATATAATAAAAAGAAGAACTTTAAAGATGTTCTAGTAATTGTTTTAACATTTTTGTGGACTGGAATTGGAACTTTCTTTCTGGAAAGGAAGTCGAATTACACAGCGCCACGTACACACGTGGAACGTCATCACCAGACACCGTCTTGCAGTTATTAATGGCGTCTCTTTTTCCCTTATTTCCTGTACATAAAAAAAGCTTATTATTTTACAAACTTAATAATTTAATTATATTAAATATTAATATAATCATAATCGTGGTGATTTGAGAATAGAATAAGGAACAAATATGCTAGGAAAAGTAAAGTGACAAATAATATAGGAAAAATAATCAATGGCATACTTTATTATTCTAGAGACCGCGTTAGCGTTATATAACAAAAACAACGACTAACAAGAAATTAGAAATAAAAAGTTACAAAATAAAGGAAACAAGGGAGAAACCACACTAAACAATCCAGAGTCCAAACTAAACTATCCAACTTGGCATAATATTTTAACCAATTGAAAGCGTCAATTTTAATATCCTTCATCGTTTTCGTCAACGAGCACCTGTTATGACTAAACGCCAAAGTATTTCTCACTTTCAAAATCCCCAACATACTAGTAAGATCAAAGTAATCGAGGGTGAGAATAGGGCACTAAGCCTAGAAACAAATCAGTCTTGAAACTACCAAGAACTCGTACGCAAAAAACGAGTGACCTACCTCCTCTTCCTCTTTGTCGCAAAATGGTCAACCGTATAAGCCACCCCATCCACACTCTAATTTAGAATATAAAAGAGTGAAAATTTGTGTTGAAACACACGACACACAAAATAGTTCACTTTTGTCAGAACCTAACTTACCTACTTAAAATTTAACATGTTGATCTATTTGGTTACAACCCAAAATGAGGTTTCTTAAAAAGCTTACCGAAAACCGCTCCAATGGTTCACTGATCCACGCCCATATGTCACCTTGCTTTGAATTGATTATGCCTTCGTAAACAACAATAAAACCTTACAACTCACTGCCTTCTCGGCCCCTTCTCCGACTTCTTTTATGCCTATTGTTGAATTGGAAGTGAGGGTTAGGACCAACAAATCCTATTATGATACACATATTTGTCTTACGTACTTCTTACACATGATTAAACTAGTTAGTATACAACACATAAATTCTACGTTTGGAATTATTTCCAATATTTGAGTAATTCTTCATGGTACGGGATGTTAATTCGTTCATGTTGATTTTTACGCTCCAAGTCTGATTCGTCCAGGAACACCATGCCATCACGGAGGAAACTCCACTTATAATTACTACTAATAAATGATTCTTTAAATGGTTAAGCATTAATAATAATATTTTTCAAAAATCAAATAAATTCAATCTTATAGATTACTCCTACGCTAAGAAGGTTAACTAAAAAGAGAGAAGAAAATGCATAATATGTTTTAAAAATAAACAGGATTATGATACTTTTTAATTACTTTATACTTCTAAGATATAAGCACATAATTAAAGAAATTTTTGAAACAAAAATATGACGTATCCTTTTCTTAGAACAGTCGGAGGACTTTTAGCAACAAATAATCACAACCGCTCCTGGTCTCGGCTACCCTTCAACTACTTGTGGCACCCACCACGACATTACAAACAAAACAAGCCTATCATATCATTTGCAAATCTACGCCTTTCAATCACAAATCATGGTCTTTTAAATATCCCTCATTTCGGGTGAGTTTCTTTATCGTTAAATTGAATATATAATAAAATTGATACAAGAGGAGAGGACAAAACATTTTAAAAATAATTATAAACTTAAAAATGTCATTTTAGTCGGTTAAAACATGCACCAGATGAAAACGGAAGGTAACAGGTGAATCAAGGTTTATTGATGAAGTGGTTTTACAATAAATGAAATGTTATAACCCTTTAAAATTATTTGAGTTTGGTGACACCTATGACGCGTTTATTTTCTTATTATAAAATTGTTTTTCTAATTAGAATTAATATTTAAAAAAATCGGATATTAAAATTTAGTATATCCGTATTTTATAGGATTTTAATATCAAATATTTGGTAAAACTAATTTTTAATTTAATAAGATGTTATAACGCGTTTAAGGGTTACCTGGGTTAGGTGAGACACATACCCGTGAATTCCGGTCAGATGCATGAGAAACGTTCATTTACAAATAAAGCAATCTGGTGGAGTGGTGGCTTGAGAGGAGGTTGAGAGCAACCAAAGAGCCTTTAAAAGTTTCGTTTATATATATTTAAGATTAAAGTAGTATTTAGTATGCATAATTGACACTTGAAATATAATTAAATATTGAGATAGAATGAGAAAAGAAAGGTGTTTTGTTTATCAATTGAATGAAATCCGCGATAACATAAGGAATCTTATTTTATCAAAGTTATTCCTTCTCGTTTTTTTTCTTATTCTTCATTCCATTAATCTTTCACAATACTCTTTCGACAACTCCACCCGACAACCAGCGCGACCACCTAACGACCATCACCATCGCCACCAACACTTGACTGCCATTGCCACCACAAACTTCCACCATTGTTGCCGCCGCCAACACCACCACGTCGTCGTCGACGCCATCACAATTGTCACCCCCACTGCCGCCACCGCCACCATCTTCGCCGTAACCACCGTCGCCATTGTCAATTTTTTGTGTAACACCCCCATCTTGGGCCTAGGAGTGCGACTCGATAGTTGGTACCACATTTGTAATTAAATCAGAGTTACGGTTAATTAACGGAAGTCTTTATAAAATATAAGGATCAAAGTTATAAAATATTTACATTACAAAAGATGGAAACCAGTTCCATTTGTGTTTACTTGTTTTAAGTTTACAAAACCACCATTTAGTTATATTAACATTTAACAAAAATTATCCGAGCCATCGGATTCTTGAGCCTTCGTCCTTTATGCTCTAATCTTGATTACCTGCAAAGTGTTATAAAAATACGTCAGCAAAGATTTGCTGGTGAATATGCTGACGCGAAAACATTTTCTTTTACTTTGTTACCCCTCGAGGGTTACGCGTGCCTCGGCCCATCTTGGCTTAGGAATAACAAAGTTAAAACAATATCGTTATAAACTCGAGCCTCTACCTAGGTCACCCCAGCAAGACACCGCAACGTCCTGACGTACTTAGGTACCATAAATATACACAAGGTCATTCTCACTCGAACATACGTTGGTTCGGCCCATCGTGGCTGGAGGTCGTGACCAGGCGTGGTGCGATGTGCCCACCGCATTTAACCACATATGTAAGGATCTAGACAAACGTATACTACAGCCTGAGGGCTAGGCTTTTACTCTTATTAATAATGTTTTTAGAGACACTTAGTCTCATGTAAAGTTTTACACATAACACGTTTGTTTATTTGAAAACAAGTTTGTAAAAGTGGGGCGTATTCACCTTTGATCGGGATCGGTTTCCAACACCGTCCTTGCGTATTCTTTCTTCCTATCTCGCACCTATAGTACGAGTATAACTTTTATTAGTCGGATATACAATACGGCTTAAGACCTTTAGTCTTATTACCTCGATGAACCTTTAGTTCATTTCTTTTACTTTAAAACCTTTAGTTTTAAAAGCAATATTTATAAACCTTTAGTTTATTACAAAAACCCGACGTTTCTTCTTTTCTAAGAAACGTCTCTTTTTTTTCTTTTAATATTTAAGAATACCCTTATTACTTAAATAATATTCACAACAAAGAATTATATATATATAACGACACACACACATATATATATATACCTACACTTTTATATTTCTTTCTTTTCTTTTCTTTGTTGTATAATTTCTTTTCATAAACATCGAGTATAATTCCGACTTAGGGCATTAAGCCTTTATAATATTTTATTATTATTTTAGCGGGGTAGTAAGCCTTACCTTTCCTCGGCTTAATATTTCCTAGATACTCGAGTAGCACTTCTATGCCGCTTAGCGTTTTCAACACTCGCCTTGATCGCCACTTCACTTCGGCACGCTTCTCGAGGCACCAACTTTTCACGGCACGCACTTCGAGATGATCGTCGGGACGTCGGTACGGGATCACCTTCTTGATTGGAACGTCGTCGGGGAGTGGTACGAATATCGAGGTATGGCACGTTTATCGAGGAATCGAGGCACTATTTTCGAGGTGGATCGTTGGCACGAATTTCGAGGCTTAGAGAGATGTTAGAGAGAGGATTGTAAGCTGATTTTGGGTGTGGTTTATGAATACCCCGGACCTGCTATTTATAGGCAAAATTTTGGATCCTATCGCGATACGCGATAGGCTCCTAGTCACCCATCGCGTAGCGCGATGTAGCTACGCACAGTCACAACGTAGGTCTGCCACGTGTTGCTACGTGGCAGACGGTGTGCCACGTGTTAACACGTGGCGAGAGGTGTGCCACGTGTGGACACGTGGCAGTCTTGTGCCAGAGGTGTCAGGACACGTCATCGCGACACGCGATGACGTAGGTTCAACCAGCTATCGCGTATCGCTGTTGACCCTTCCAGAAGGTTTGACCAAGCCCCATCGCGATACGCGATGGCTTGTCCCTTGTCCCCATCGCGTAGAGCGATAGGACAAGAAAACAGATTTTTCATTTTTAACTTTGGAGTTTGAATTTGACAGAATTAGTCCCTTAACTTTGGAAAGTTGACATTTTTGGCCCGAAGTTTCAGTGATGTTACATCCTCCCCACCTTGGAATAAATTTCGTCCTCTAGATTGTTTCACGAGAATAAGTGGGGGTATTTCTTTCTCATTTTAAACTGTAGTTCCCAAGTATACTCGGGTCCTCGTCGAGAATCCCATTTTACTTTCACTATTTTCAAAGTTCGACTTTTGAGCTTCTTAAGTTTTGAATCTTCGATTTGAATTGGGTGCTCAACAAATTTCAAGTTCTCATTAATTCCAACATCTTTTAACGGCATCGAGAGAGATTCATCGGCTAAACATTTATGCAGATTCGAGATATGGAATACATCGTGTATCCCTTGCATTTTTCCTCGGGTAGTCGCAGTCGATATGCGACGGTACCAACTCGTTCAAGTATCTCGAAGGGTCCAACGAATCGAGGACTTAACTTTCCTTTCTTGCCGAAGCGGACTACGCCTTTCCATGGCGAGACTTTCAAAAGAACTTTATCACCGACATTGAATTTTAACGGCTTACGACAGACATCGGCGTAACTCTTTTGGCGATCACGTGCCGTCGTCGGTGGTTTCTTTGACTATCTCGGGTCCAGATAATTGATTATCTCCAGTTTCAGACCAACACACGGGCGTTCTATATTTTCGACCATACAACGCCTCAAACGGCGCGGCTTGAATACTTGCATGATAACTATTGTTATACGAAAATTCCATTAGAGGTAAGTGGTCGTCCCAACTTCCACCTAAGTCTATCACACAAGCTCGGAGCATATCTTCCAACGTTTAGATTGTCCTTTCGCTTTGCCCATCGGTTTGCGGGTGATAGGCAGTGCTAAGGTTTAACTTTGTACCAAGCGCTTGTTGGAAGCTATTCCAAAAATGAGACGTGAAACGACTATCTCGATCAGAAATAATGGACAGCGGTACCCCATGTAGGGCCACAATATTGTTAACATAGATACGAGCTAATTTGTCCATTGAGTACGACTCATTGATAGGTATGAAGTGTGCAGACTTTGTTAATAGATCCACAATTACCCATATTGCATTATGTTGTCGAGTCGTCTTAGGGAGTTTGGTAATGAAGTCCATAGTAATCAACTCCCACTTCCATACGGGAAGTTCGGGTTGCTGAAGCAATCCCAAAGGCTTTTGATGTTCAGCCTTGACTTTCAAACACGTCAAACATTTCGCTACATGCGAAGCAACATCTTTCTTCATTCCATTCCACCAGTAGTTCGCTTTAAGGTTATGGTACATTTTGTCGCTCCCGGGATGCATCGTATATTTAGACTTATGGGCTTCGTTTAAGATCTTCTCACGCAATCCTCCAACAATTGGTACCCAAATTCGGTTTCCCATTCTAAGAATACCATCATCACCTTTGACTAACGAGTCAATGGTGCCATTACGTCTTTCATCCGAGATTTGGTTCTCGTTGATCGCTTGAGTTTGAGCGGATTTGATTTGGTAAACAAGATCGATTTGAAGTTCTAGCCTTAACGCTCAGACTCTTTTTGGGTTTTCATGCTCTTTACGACTTAAGGCATCAGCCACAACGTTGGCCTTACCTTCATGATAAACTATTTCGCAGTCATAGTCGTTGAGAGTCTCCATCCAACGTCGTTGGCGCATGTTGAGCTCCTTTTGATCAAAGATGTGCTTTAAGCTCTTATGATCAGTGTACACGGTAAATCTTACTCCATAGAGATAGTGCCTCCATATCTTTAGTGCGAAGATTATGGTGCCTAACTCTAGATCGTGAGTCGTATAGTTCTTCTCGTGTACTTTCAATTGATGAAAGGCGTAAGCGATTACTTTCTTTCGTTGCATCAATACACATCCCAAGCCGGAATGAGATGCATCGCAAAAGACAACGAAATCTTCAATACCTTCTGGCAAGGCCAGTATAGGAGCTTGGGTAAGCTTTTGTTTAAGTATATCGAACGCCTTTTGTTGCTTTGTTCCCCATTCGTATTTGATGTTCTTTCGAGTCAAGGAGGTTAGGGGGACAGCGATTCGAGAAAAGTTTTCAATGAACCTTCGATAATAGCCGGCCAATCCCAAGAAGCTTCGAATATCGGTTGGCGACTTTAGGACCTCCCACTTAAAGATGGCTTCAATCTTAGCGCGGTCTACTTGAATTCCGTTAACGTTGATGATGTGACCAAGAAATTGCACCTCGTGCAACCAGAACTCGCATTTAGAGAATTTGGCGTACAATTTCTCGGTTCTAAGAATTTCAAGTAACGTTCGAAGGTGATTTTCATGATCGTCCTTAGTCTTAGAATAAATTAATATTTCTTCGATGAATACGATCACAAACTTATCTAAGTAAGGCTTACAGATACGATTCATCATATCCATGAACGCAGCCGGTGCATTAGTAAGTCCAAATGGCATAACGGTGAACTCATAATGGTCGTACCTTGTTCGAAACGCGGTCTTTGGAATGTCTTCGGATTGAACCTTGAGTTGGTTATAGCCGGAACGGAGATCGATCTTGGAAAAGAAGCTAGCACCTTGAAGTTGTCAAAGAGATCGTCGATTAGAGGGAGTGGGTATCGGTTCTTGATCGTAACTTTGTTGAGGGCTCGGTAGTCTATGCACATTCGCATGGATCCATCCTTCTTCTTGACAAAAAGTATCGGTGCTCCCCATGGCGAAGAACTTGGTCGTATAAATCCTTTCTCGAGAAGCTCATCAAGTTGTTTCTTCAGTTCTTTCATCTCGGTTGGTGCAAGGCGATATGGAGCTTTGGCGATCGGAGTAGTGCCGAGAATGAGATCGATTCTAAATTCCACCCCGCGGTCGGGAGGAATGCCGGGGAGTTCGTCGGGAAAGACATCGGCATAATCGGAAACAACGGTAACGTCTTTGATTTCTTTGGGTTTAGATTCTTCAGTGACGTAGGCCATGAATACTAAGCGTCCTTGATTTAAACATTTGTTAGCCCTTATCATGGAGATTAGGCTAACTTGACCCGCGTCCTTATCCATTTCGATTCGTATCGTACGTTTGTCAGGGGCTCGAAGTTCAACAGTCTTGCTATTGCAAAGGATACGGGCATGGTTGTCGGATAACCAATCCATACCCAACACAACATCAAAACCAGCAAGAGTCATGGGCAACAATTGAATAGGTAAAACGTAACCGGCTAATAAGATTTTTCCGTTTTCTAAAGCTTCGAAGATTTTAACAATTTCACCACTAGCGGTCTCGACGCTTAGAGTTTTATTAAGTTTGATTAAGGGTTCGTTTAATAGACTACAAAACTTATAATCTATAAAACTTAAATTGGCTCCTGAATCAAACAAGACTCTAGCATAGGTATTGTAACAAGAAACGTACCGGTAATGGTTTCCGGTGTATCGGCCGCTTTCTTCGCATCAAGGACGAACACTCTTGCATTGCCCTTCTTGGGCTCACTCTTTTGACCGCTACCACCCGCACCACCAGCTGCGGTTTTATTCTTGGGGCATTCAAAGCTAATATGTCCCATCTCCTTGCAATTGTAGCAAGTCATCTTCTTTTTCTAGCAATCGGCCGTGGCGTGACCGAATTTGTGACATGACTCACAAGGACGGGGAGTTAGATGGCATCGACCCCTATGGTATTTCTTGCAAGTTTTGCATTGTGGGATGCCAGAACCGAAGCCAGACCTTCGTTGGTCGACTCCCTTACCCTTGAAACGGGCATTTCCCTCCTTCTTCGTATATTGCGTCGACACGACCCTCTTATCTTCTTCTTTGTTGCGGATCATTCCGCCCATTAAGTATCCTGCTAATTCCATCGCGGAGTCGGCGGTTTGAGGCAAGTGCGACCTCACCATGTCACGAATTTCCCGTGGTAGCCCCCATATATAGCGTGTAACTTTGTTGGATTCTGGGGTAACCAGCTGGGGCACCAAGCGGTAGTACTCGTGAAATTTGGTATTATACTCATGGAGGTTTGTTCCGACAACCTTGTGAGATAGGAACTTGGTTTGGATTTGGTCCGTCTCATGCATCGGACAGAACTTCGACATTATCAATTCCTTAAACTCGCTCCATGACAGCCCATACATTACCTTCCTTCCTCTACTCATGATTAGTGTGTTCCACCACTCTAACACTTCGCCTTTGAACATCAGGGAGGAGTATTGAATCTTCTCCTATTCCGAACACTTGCTCGTAATTACAATCGTCTCCATCTCTTCAATCCACCTAACAGTCGCGATGGCTCCCTTATCGCCGTGGAATTCTTTCGGCCCATAGTACTTGAAGTCTTTGAACGTACACCCCCCAATCTTAAGCCTTTTAAATTCCTGAGGAACGCCTCCATCAGCGTTTGACTCGTGTACACTCTCATCCATACGAGAAGGTCTAGAGCGGGGTTTGGAAACAGATTTTCGGGACGGATTAACCGAGTGAGAATGTTTCGTTTGACGAGATTGGGACCTAGCCAAGGATCCTTCCCTAACAGCGTCTTTAATCATCTTTTGGATTCGATCCATAAATTTTTCGGGAATTGGATCTTCTTGTTCTTTTTCAGGTCCTTTTCCTTTTTCTTTTTGTTTATCGGATTCCTTTCGGGAAACCTCAACGTTATTATTTTGTTGAGACATTTATCTTTTTCTTTCTATTCTTTTATATCTGAAATTTATCGAATTTCTTTATTAAACACACATTTATTTCAACATTTGTATATACCATACGCGGTATATACAAGGATTATTACAACACACACTTATATATATACATTCATATCCGATGTATATATATTTTCTTATCCATACAACACATTACAAACAAACTACATTACACACATATACTTGAGCACACACACGCTTCTTCTCTTGAAACACACCATTACCACTATCATCTTAGTCCTTCAGAAACTTCTTAACAACCCTTGTCAGTTTGTTGCATTTGTGAAGAAGCTTCTCTCCTATCTTCTTCTTCTTTTCCCCTTGTTCAGCCACCTTCTTCCTCCAATCATTCGTCTCGTGTAACGCGCGATCCAGGTGTTCTTCATATGATTGCGAAATAACGTCGGGGTATCCATATTGTGGCGGTGGTCACGGTAACCCAGCGTCACCATCTCGAAGTGGTTTCTCGGTTCAGGATACGGGACGTAAGTCTGATCAGCTGCAAGGTAGAGGTATGTCTTGGCGGCTTGATTTTGCTCGCGAATCTCATCAACTTGTTCTTGAATTGAAGGAATCCTTCATTGAAATGGCGGGAAGCTTGATGAAGCTTGGTTCCTTAACTGCTCAAGATACTGCACATATGGATCGACAGAACCGTAACTTGGGTTGTTGGAAGTGAGTGATCCATCAATGGATGTTGATATCTCATTAGGGTTGTCGGGATGTTCTTCTTCCGGTTCGGTTTCTTCCATAGGATCCTCCTCTTCGGGATCCTCCTCTTCTTCCTCCATAGGATCTTCCTCCTCTTCCATATACGGAGTGGCTTCGTTGATTATCGCAAGCATCTTGAAACTCTCGTAAGGCATCGTCACCTTCATTCTTGGTTTACGGGATGATCCTTCGCCATTGTTGGGTTGTGAGTTGACTTCATGAACGGTAGAGCTTCCAGTACGCCACCTTCGCTGGTCGGAGTGGCACTGCATCCAGTCGGAGGATGGGGATTTTGGCTCTTCCTTTATGGGTCGGTTTGAAAGGAAGGTATAAGATGGGTGTGCATTTGGAAAATATCCGGTTGGGTAGTATTGTGGTACTTGTGGTGGTTGGTAGGTGGGAATTTCCGAGGGATGGTATGCTGGTATTTTCGTGGGTTGATACATAGGCATTGTCGGTGGATGATAGCTCGAGTGTCTTGATGGTTCGATTCTTGGTGGTGGCGGACTATCAGGTAATTTAATTGGGCATTGCTCAGTCCCGGGGAAATATATCGGTTTGGGTCGTTCAATGTATTGGTCGCGGCTAAAGAAGGCCTCAAAGTAATCTTCATCCATGACTTCCTTTGGGAATTTGTAGTATTTCCTTGCTCTTCTTGTTTCATTATCATAATACTCCATTAATTTCTCATAAGACATCTTTGGGTGGTTTAGAATGTAGAGAGGGAAAGAAAAGGTTACCAGCCAATCTTTTCCCTATTCAAATAAGCAAGTAAGATAATTTTCCTTTGCCTGGATCGAAGCTTGGGTATTGTTTTATGATACCCAATTTGCTAAGATCGATGGCTATGATACCAAGCTGTAACACCCCCATCTTGGGCCTAGGAGTGCGACTCGATAGTTGATACCACATTTGTAATTAAATCAAATTTACGGTTAATTAGCGGAAGTCTTTATAAAATATAAGGATCAAAGTTATAAAATATTTACATTACAAAAGATGGAAACAAGTTCCATTTGTGTTTACTTGCTTTAAGTTTACAAAACCACCATTTAGTTATATTAACATTTAACAAAAAATATCCGAGCCATCGGATTCTTGAGCCTTCGTCCTTTATGCTCTAATCTTGATTACCTGCAAAGTGTTATAAAAATACGTCAGCAAAGATTTGCTGGTGAATATGCTGACGCGAAAACATTTTTTTTACTTTGTTACCCCTCAAGGGTTACGCGTGCCTCGGCCCATCTTGGCTTAGGAATAACAAAGTTAAAACAATATCATTATAAACTCGAGCCTCTACCTAGGTCACCCCAGCAAGACACCGCAGCGTCCCGACGTACTTAGGTACCATAAATATACACAAGGTCATTCTCACTCGAACATACTTTGGTTCGGCCCATCGTGGCTGGAGGTCGTGACCAGGCGTGATGCGATGTGCCCACCGCATTTAACCACATATGTAAGGATCTAGACAAACGTATACTACAGCTTGAGGGCTAGGCTTTTACTCTTATTGATAATGTTTTTAGAGACACTTAGTCTCATGTAAAGTTTTCCACATAACACGTTTGTTTATTTGAAAACAAGTTTGTAAAAGTGGGGCGTATTCACCTTTGATCGGGATCGGTTTCCAACACCGTCCTTGCGTATTCTTTCTTGCTATCTTGTACCTATAGTACGAGTATAACTTTTATTAGTCGGATATACAATACGGCTTAAGACCTTTAGTCTTATTACCTCGATGAACCTTTAGTTCATTTCTTTTACTTTAAAACCTTTAGTTTTAAAAGCAATATTTATAAACCTTTAGTTTATTATAAAAACCCGACGTTTCTTCTTTTCTAAGAAACGTATCTTTTTTTTTCTTTTATTATTTAAGAATACCCTTATTACTTAAATAATATTCACAGCAAAGAATTATATATATATATATAATCACACACACATATATATATATATATACCTACACTTTTATATTTCTTTCTTTTCTTTTCTTTGTTGTATAATTTCTTTTCATAAACATCGAGTATAATTCCGACTTAGGGCATTAAGCCTTTATAATATTTTATTATTATTTTAGCCGGGTAGTAAGCCTTACCTTTTCTCGGCTTAATATTTCCTAGATACTCGAGCAGCACTTCTACGCCGCTTAGTCTTTTCAACACTCACCATGATCGCCACTTCACTTCGGCACGCTTCTCGAGGCACCAACTTTTCACGACACGCACTTCGATATGATCGTCAGGACGTCGGTACGGGATTACCTTCTTGATCGGAACGTTGTCGGGGAGTGGTACGAATATCGAGGTATGGCACGTTTATCGAGGAATCGAGGCACTATTTTCGTGGTAGATCGTTGGCACGAATTTCGAGGCTTAGAGAGATGTTAGAGAGAGGATTGTAAGCTGATTTTGGGTGTGGTTTATGAAGACTCCGAACCTGCTATTTATAGGCAAAATTTTGGATCTTACCGCGATAGGCTCCTAGTCACCCATCGCGTAGCGCGATGTAGCTACGCACAGTCACAACGTAGGTCTGCCACGTGTTGCTACGTGGCAGACGGTGTGCCACGTGTTAACATGTGGCAGACGATGTGCCACGTGTTGCCACGTGTCGGGACACGTGGCGAGAGGTGTGCCATGTGTGGACACGTGGCAGTCTTGTGCCAGAGGTGTCAGGACACGTTATCGCGATACGCGATGACGTAGGTTCAACCAGCTATCGCGTATCGCTGTTGACCCTTCCAGAAGGTTTGACCAAGCCCCATCGCGATACGCGATGGCTTGTCCCTTGTCCCCATCGAGTAGCGCGATAGGACAAGAAAACAGATTTTTCATTTTTAACTTTGGAGTTTGAATTTGGCAGAATTAGTCCCTTAACTTTGGAAAGTTGACATTTTTGGCCCGAAGTTTCCGTGATGTTACATTTTTGTTTTGGTAGATTTTCTTCATTTTGAAAAAAATGGTAGTTTTGTCATTTTAATTTTATTCATGCGGTTATCTTTTTACTAAATAGTGTAAAGTAATAATTCATTTCATTCTTTTATGTTAACAAACAAGACAAATAAATTGTAATTATCTATTTCATTTCCCTTAGTATTTAGTCTCTCAAAAGTAAAATAAAAAAAAAAGAAGCACCCGAAGGATTTGAACTTTAACTTTTGTCTTCACATACCAACACTCTTTCCATTGCATCAAATGACCATTTTATAAGTTATTATTTTATAACAAATTTACATATATAGAAAATATATAATTTTTTAATAGTTATGGCCTTCAAGAAGAGCGGGACCTAGGAAGAGCTACAAATTTATGAAAAAAAGAAAAACGATGCTACTCGTTACTAAATTAGGTATTGGGGCGACTCTTTGGCCATAATTATGGTGTAAAGATGGACTAAGATATTAAAATTAAAATTTGAGTTAGTTTTAACTAATTGAGTCAAGCCAAACCAATTCAGCTCAAACTTGTTCGTTTTCAAACTGAGTCAAGCGTAGTCAGCTAATTAACAACCGAGTCGATTTTTTGACTAAGCTGTTTGAGGTTTTTTTCAAGCATAATTTAGAGCTATTTGAAAAGCCTTAACGAGTAGGCAAAACAAAGGATAGAAATCAAATGGCTATTTCACAATCCTAGTCTTCCTAATCAATGAATAAACAAACATATAACTTGTCTTGGTTGTGATGACATCATTTCTTCTTCTAAGCTTCTGAAAGACGAAGTCAATGCGTGGGGTGTTAGATGGTCAAACTTTAAACGTGTAGATGGCAACTTGTGAAATTAAATTTACTTAAAAAAAAATATAACACATTCTCCAACGGCCACAACCACCGTCCACTCTTAAACAACCACCGTGGATAACCATATGTATGACCATTATCCAACTCTACGACATCATGCACAACCCTCTCTTCCTTAAAATTGTGCATCACTAACAACAATGTTCCACCATGTGCCATTGCTATCTTTCCTTAAGTTTCATTTGCAAACGTCTATTTTTTGTTTGTTTTCTAACAACTAAAGTTTAGTTTCTAACGTCTTAATTACCAAATCAATTTTAAATAACTATTCTCATTTTTATGTAAATTACAACAATAATCTAGAAAAAATATGCACAACTATTTTATATATTGTGGTGCTGTCGATTTGATGAGTATCATGGTCCGTTTTCGCGTTGGTGCTTTTAAGAAGACATATTCTTCAATATATATTACCATTCCATCTTTTTTTTTAATCTTGAATAAATTTAAATAAAAAGATATATTTTATACACAATCAAAAGTTTTATATGTACAACATAATGTATAAAATATTAAAAATCAATCTTTTAGAATTTAGACTATCCACAATACAAGAGCAATCGATCAGCTCAACGTCAACAATGCCGTCTGACAAACCAATTCTTTCACGATTTATCTCTCCTCTTCTCATGTAAACCGACCCACCTTTCTGACAGGCGTATCTTTTTGCATTCACGACCCCTACCCTCTTCATCGTCTCACGACCCCTTTATTAATTACTTATTAATAAACCTTGTTTTTTTTTTTCTAATTAAAAGTCAAATAACACCAATTAATAATTTATGTAATCAGGAGTTCATACTTGATAGTCATACCCTTTCTAATCGACCCTTTTAGCGGGGTAGGAAAGAGTCATTCATGGAATAATTCCCGCTTCACACACACACACACACACACGGTGTTTCTGCGTATCTGTATTCTTCTTATAAAAAAATAATATCTTTTCTATACATTTTTATACAATAATAATATTTTTAAGTTGATATGTCCCCCCAGCCAAAGCCGGTGTGTTAATATTATCTATCACCACTCATTCTTTCACACCCAATTTCTCTCTCGTAATCTTCACATTCATCTTCATATTCATATTCATATTCTCCATTTGTAATTTCATTTTTCATTTCCTCAATCAAATCATTGGTTTCATTTACTCGATAAACCCAATTAATTACCACTTTTTATCTTTTCGATACAGATCCATACAGATTGATCAGAATCTTTTCGTTTTGAGTGTTCTTTTTCCAGAATTTTACTAATTTAATTGATTTCATTGATATACAACAAGTAACTGCATCTGGGTTTATCTTCTTTTCAAATCTTGTAACTGGGTTTTAGTCTAAATGGGTTGTGCATCATCAAAACAACACCGACCAGTCTGCCGGAACTGCAGAGCACCAATAACACGAAGCTATTCAATGCACGTGCACCACCCACCTCAATCCGATGACGATAGCTACCATGTAGTTGCCCTCAAATCCTCTACACTCGGGTACCTTCAGCTTGACCCATCTAAGTCCGACGAGGTTTGTTGTGTCAAGAATCCCGACATCGTTCAGGTTTGCCCACAACCTGTTCGACAAAATGCCGCAGAGAATAATAATAATAATAATAATAATAATAATAATAATAATAATAATAATAATAATAAAGATGAGAAAGATATCAATGAATTCGCAGTTGGGATAATTGACGCGAAGACGTGGTCGAAAATGATCGAAGAGAAGATCCCGAAATTTGTCCCGAGAACACCCGTCACAACCCCGCCGGGTTCACCCGAGACGATTAATGCGTGGGAGTTAATGGAGGGTTTAGATGATACAAGTCCGTTGAGACCGAAACCCGCAACGAATCATATTCGTAGCTTCTCGTTTCATGTGAATCCGAGCTCGTTCACAGAGAACAGCAACTCGGATTCCATTTTCAGTTCAAATGACACGTTAGTGGTGTCTGAATCAAACTCCGAGGTGATTACCAAGGAGTTTAGGAAATCATTGGATTCAGAGCCGTCTGAGGACGGCTCAGACGGCTACAATGATGTTTCATCGGACATAACGAATGCAAAGAAGTCTTTACATAACGGTAAAAACAGTAGTCCTCCACGTGTCAAGGAAAAACTGGTTTTGTACTTCACAAGTTTAAGGGGAGTTAGAAAGACATACGAGGATTGTTGTCATGTGAGACACCTTCTAAAGGCCACGGGAGTGCGTGTCGACGAGCGTGACGTGTCGATGCATCCGGGGTTCAAAGAGGAGTTGAAAGAGTTGTTAGGCGGGTTTATTGGTGGATTGCCGAAGGTGTTTATCGGGAAGAAATGTGTCGGTGGCGCTATGGAAATTCGGCGGTTGCATGAGGATGGGGAACTTGAGAAGGCGGTGGAAGGTTGTGAAATGGTGGGTGGTGATGGTGGTGGTTGTGAGGCGTGTGGTGATATAAGATTTGTACCGTGTGAGACGTGTTCTGGTAGCTGTAAGATTTATTATGAAGATGAGTGTGACAATACAGACTACGAAGAAGAAGAAGAAGAAGAAGAAGAAGAAGAAGAAAAGGAAGAAGGTGATTACGGGTTTCAAAGATGCCCTGACTGCAATGAAAACGGACTGATAAGGTGTCCGATTTGTTGCGATTAATTTTTACGGGCTTTCTTTTTATTGTATAGGCGAGTTTTCTTACTTTCTTGAGAAAATTATATTTTTTTTTAACAATTGATTGATTTTGAGTAATGTGTTCAAAATGTTCTTAAGTGGCTTGTTAGTTTGCCTTTCCAATTTTGGAGTTGTGAGTTGTATGGTTTTTATACCTTGTTAACCATGTTAAAAACATTTTTAACTTGTGTAAATAAGGAATATAGTTTATAAGTATAAATTTACAAGGAGCATTACACCTTATACATGTATGTAATTGATTGATTTTGTTATATTTTAGATGAGGCATCAAAGGTGTTATTTGTGGGCTTCTATGTCTCCATAAGATTGGTGTGGACCTTTCAAGGCATTCAATTATTACATTAACTTATGGTAGATTATGACACTATACAAATATCTATGATGCCTAGACAAAACAAAAAGAAAATATAGATCCACTATGAAGGGTACAAGTAAAATGTGTGGTGTATTGATTTCACACATTTGCTTGACCATTCAAGTAGCTATGATTTAATTTTATGAAGCATTGTCCATTTCCCTCAAAGTGTGATCTTGTCTCTCACAAATGTGCAATCTCGGCAACCCTAATAGGCTTACGCTAAATTTCCTTAGCTCGAAACTAATCAGGCTTATCAAGAGATTCAATCAAACAAATTCAATAGTGGATACGGATTTTTACAGATAATGCACGTCCTTGACAGTGCTAAAAATTGAACACATGTATCAAAATTTTAAAACCAACTCGTCTATTATCATACACTAGAGGCGATGGTTTACGCGTCTTTCATTTTTTCTTGACATGAAATATGTAATCATCAAATATAATTGAAATTATCTTATGTTGATTAATATGTTTTTGAATCTATACCTACTAATCTTTTCATGAGAGCAATGATAACATGATATTACTAGCTGCCAACCAAAGAAAGAGAAGTTGTTGGTCATGTTGGTCACAATAACTTCAAGGCAAATAAATTATTAGGTTGAAAATTATAATTTAATAAGATTGTTTTGAATGTATAATTAGAATATGCTGAAAAACAGGCACTTCAATTATAAAATGAAAAGATGAAAACTTTGAATAGGTGGGCACAGGCTGTGATTCATTTGTTTTATTAAAAAGAAACCAAAAAGAGAGCTTCAAAAGGTCAAAATTAAATTCCGTTTTTGGTGGTTTAGTTGTGTATTTCACTATTTTGTGTAATGAATATCAAATAATAATAATTAAATAATCTTCTCTATTAATAATAAACAGATTCTTTTATTAAAAAATAAATTTCAAAAAGTTTATCTATTAAAGGTAATGATATTACATTTTTAGTGCAGGTTCATCATCAATATTTTTGAAATTGTCTCAAAAATACATTTTTTAAGCCAACACATTAAATGGAAAAGGAAGCAACTTACTAGTAGCAAGATCCCAACAAACACAAGGGAGAAAAAAATTTAAGACAACACAAAACAAGATATATATATATATATATGTATATATGTATGGTAAGAATCCTAATAGAACCTTTTGCAAATTGAGAACTTTGAGAACCATTTTGGACCACTAAAAACACCTTTAAAAAATATTTAAAAAAATCATAAAACAAAAAATAATAAAAACTTTAAAAAAGTAAAAAAACCAAAATTCTTATATTTCATTCCGGTTTCATTAAAAAAAATTAAAAAAAACGCCGTATCATACACATATGTATAATTTTATATAATCTTTAGTTACGTAATATACACATGTGTACAATATCATTTATCTTAAATTATACGCATGTGTACAAAAAAACATGTAAATGTACATATATGTATATATTATACATATGTGTATATAGTTTAGCTAAACCAAGTTTTTTTTTTTTTTTTTTTTTTTTTTTTTTTTTTTTTTTTATGAAACCGGGATGATAAAATAAGAATTTTGGTTTTTTTACTTTTTTGATTTTTGTGTTTTTATTGTATTTTATGATTTTTTTTTTATTTTTTGGTTTTTTGTGGTCCAAAATGGTTCTCATAGTTCTCAATTTCAAAAAAGTTCTCTCATGATCCTAATCATATATATATATATATATATATATGGGAAGGTTCACGTATAAATGAAATTAACGTATTAAACGTGAGAATCAAGTAGAGTAAGAGGGTGTTTGGGATTGCTTATATTATGAGAGGAAAAGTTTCATAAGTTATAATGTTGTAACTTATTAATTTAATACAAAGTTATAAGGAGATAAAATAAGGAATCCCAAACACCCCTAATTATATATAAAAGTAGAGTAATTTTTTTTATATCATAGTATAATTATCATAGAGTAATTAGATAATTACTCTATTTGTATATATAATTACTCTACTTGATTCTTACGTTAATTACATTTCCATTTGATCCAAACCCTATATATATATATATAACAAATTATTCAAATTTCTTTTAATTAAAAAAAACTCAAATTTAGTAATGCTAAATTGTAAAAAGGAAAATAAAAAAAGAAAAAAAAAACTTATATAAGTGGTTAAATGAAGACAGTTTGAAAAAAAATTGGTTAAATGGAGGTATTGAAACTTGTAAATGTGAGTTTTCCCCAAAAAAAAAATTGGGAGTTTTTCAGGTAAAAACATTTCTCCAACGACTTGCAATTAACGACACTAGAATTGTGTTTGTCGCGTTCCATCGAGAACAAATATGATAAAAGAAGGGGTTGTTATTAGTAAATTTGTTAGTTAGTACCGATAACGACCAAAAAATGATAGTTGAGATTAATAAAACCGATACACTTTTTTATATTAAAGGTGAACTTGTTCTTTTACCGGACAGGGTTAATGAATTTCTTTAAACAGATTATTTGTTAATACATATAACTGTATATAACATAATAAAATACTTATTTATTTTTGAGTTTGTAAATAAAAAGGTTTAATTATTAAACTAACAAAACTAATATGATAACTAAAGTGGTAGCCCTTAATGCTCCGGTAAACGCACGTAAAGACTATTGTCGTTTGACCAACACAAATTCCTTTTTAATTTATTTTTTATGTGTGTTTTACAAATCACGCGTTATTTTATTTTATTTTTACCATTATTAAAGAATTATATATTGATCAAAATCCTTTTTTTTTTCAAACTAAAAGCTTTATAAAAACCAAAAACTGGCACAAAAACACTCACAAGCTGTCCCTACAACCCGGAGAACAGCCCAAACAGGAAAAACAATTACTCTAGCTCAAACTAACACCATTTTGACCAATCTAAAGATCTAAATTTCCCCTTACTTCTGTACCAAAGAAAACCAAAAGACTTAATGTCTCAAATGATATCTTTAAGATTCACATCATTGCATTCAAATACCTTATTTCGCGCCTTCTAGATTATCCAACAAGCTATAATCACTAAGCCATGAAACATCTTTTTCTCCTCCTCACTGAGCTTAACAAACTTATGTATATTACACCAGCGGTTAATATGGTCCCAGACCACCGCCACAACCAAACAACCTCTAAATAATTGATCCGCCGATTCCACGCCCATGAATTATCGTCCACCCTTAAATTTCTTCTCTCCAAAGACACCTCGATTAGGGATAACATTCATCTCATCTCTTCTACCATGTGTATTACACTTATCCATTTGCTCTAATTCATAATGAAATCTATTTGTAAGAAACAACCGAGAAGAGACCTTTATCACCAAGCCAATCCAACCTATCTGGGCCCTCTTTCTCCCACTCTGCCCTTTGTTGGGAAGAGATTGGCCTCCTTCTACGGTTCCAAGTCCAACCTAACCTTCCTTCATACCTCCAAAAACGTTCATTGGCTCTGCACTTTTTATATAGCTCCAACTTAAAACATATTGAGGAAAGCCTCTTCTAAACTTGACTCCCCACCCAATTATCATACCAAAAAAACAGGCTCTCGCCATCACCTAAAGTATCTTTTATTAAATCCACCAACCTACTACCTTCCCAAGTGAAATTATTTATTTATTTATAGTCTTTGCTATGTTCAACCACACACCAGTGTTACCTCTCTTACTTGGAACCACCACCAATTCTTTAATCTGTTTGTGAATGGAATCGATAACTTTTTTTCAAAACCCGTCAGCTTTTGTTTTGTATCTGGAGCCCCAATTCGCTAACAACGATTTGTTAATATCTTTAAGCCTAGAAATGCCTAAACCGCCCTTACTCTTAGGCATAGTCACCCCCAAGCTATCCAGTGAATCTTACGAATGCTAATAGACCCGCCCCATAGAAATTGTTTTATAATCTTTTCAAGATTTTCCACAACTTTACTCGGGACTTTAAAAAATCCTTTTAATATTCGTGTTTAAATCAACCACATTTCTAATTTGAAGAAATAAAAGTTTTAAGTTGATCAAAATTTTAATTAAATGCACATAATTACACGAAGCTAAATGAACGAGTTTAAGCAAACAAACACAAACAAGTGTTCATCTATATAAATAACGACCAAGACATAATTGATCTATTCGCATCTAGTGAGAAGGTTCAATCAAGCATGAATCATTCGGTACTAGGGATGAGTGGGTACCAGTAACGAAACTACTGGTACTGATTTTCGCAAATTCTTGATATCGCTATCAAAATGTTCGGTTCATTA
This sequence comes from Bidens hawaiensis, assembly GCF_021521415.1. NCBI lineage: Eukaryota > Viridiplantae > Streptophyta > Magnoliopsida > Asterales > Asteraceae > Bidens > Bidens hawaiensis. The sequence goes on along the minus strand of NW_027498209.1, from coordinate 72,723 downwards.
TCTGTACAATACTTGTATTGAAGGCAAAATTCGGGAAATATCGATACCGTACCAGTACCCGTTTGCTCATCACAATACTGTACATAAGCAGTACATATAAATACACTATATTAATCCCTTTATTTCATTCTTGAAGCCCATATTCATAATTGGTTAATGGATACATGCAAATTTCACCAACTATGGGCCTACCTAACATTGCTTCATGCCCAGTTTGGTCATGGCCTTATGGCGTTATGGGCCAGAGTGCCACTCATGTTTCTATTGATTTTATGCTCGTGATATAAAGTTAACAAATTTAGTAATACAATTTAAATAATATTATAAATTTATTAATTATTAAGTGGTGACGAATGGGTTGGGTTGGTACTTAATTGGTAAAGACAAAGCCTTCAAACACCCTGGGTTACAAGATTTTAGAAAGTCTTGAGTTAAAGTCCCTGACAAAGTATAAAGAAAAATCGACGTTTAAAAAAAATTATTATGTGGTGGGAAAGTGAGTTGACGTACATCACATTCATGGGCACAGTGTATTAAAAGTTTTCAATGACCACCTCATTTCCAATATCTATATGTTGAAGGTGGATTGTGACATTCGGCTGTCCAACAAAATTCGTGGGGCCGTATCTTTATGCATCTTGCTTCCTGTTGGGCCCATTTGTTTTAAATTATCGCAAAAACACCTTCTACTCCTTTCTTTCTCAATAATTTTTTAATCATATATAAGAATAAGTGAAACTTGTCATTTGTCCAAATGATTAGTCCATAATAGTCTAATAGATAAGATTTTAATTGCAAGGAGTGATATGTTCCAACTTGTCACATGTAAGACAATTTGTTGACATCTTTCAATGTATATGTTGAATTAGGGTATGCTTTTTATTTCTGAAGTTTACACAACCGGTTAATAATTTGAGTTTAAGGTTCACACGTAATTCTAATCTACCGAGGTTTGTGTTGTATGGAGTTTTGTCGGGAGGGGGGGGGGGGGGGGGGGGGGCAATTTTCAAGTCATGGATATTGCAGCAAAATATTCATGTAATAAAGATAGGGGAAAGGCCGCTTCTATCAATTATCTATATAACTTTGTGGTTTTTACGGAGCGTAAGAAGTAATATGGTCTTTAAAGTGGTCTAAATCCTGATCTCAAAGATTCTGAAGACATCATGATTCAATAATTCTCATGGTGAACATTTAATTCCATAAGCTGGTCTTTGTGGTGTTGTTCCTCGTCTCATCAGGGTTCAAAGTAATTTAGCGCTCCGGTGTCCCTAGTGTAACATCCCCAAAATTTCGATCCAAATTTGACAACTAAGTAAAGTTGAAGGATCAAAAATTCCCTAAAATAAGTGTTGGGAAAATTTAAATAAAGAAAACAAAACCATTCTATAAGGAAATAAAAATATTCCATAAATAAAGTTATCTTATGTTAAGGATATGGAATAAGGAAATTCCATCCCACATTGAAAGATGTAAGAAAGTGAAAGCATTCCACATGGGTATAAATAAGGAAATTAAAACCCATCCCACATGGAAAGTGGTAAAGAAATGGAAGCTCTTTATAAGGAAGAGATTTTCCATAATAATATTCTCATATGCCTAGCATGCACCCAGTAGTCCTAGCGAAGGGTAAGAAGCACCTGACGCGCACGGGCGAAGGGCGCTTTGATGGTGCACTTCGCACGCTCGCATCGCCGTGAGCCGCTTGAGAGCCGCTTTAGTATTTTTGGACAATGGGAGTTAGACCCAGAAGTGACAAGCTATCAAAGACAAGGGTCTGAAAATAAAAAAATGGTATATAGGGACCCATCGCGCTACGCGATGAGTCCAAGAACACGGCCATCGCGGTACGCGATGACCCGTGATGACTCAGGGACACGTGTCACCCTCTGGTGACACGTGGCAGGCCACGTGGCGCCATGCAGAAATGGCGGCAAGGAAGAGGACCCATCGCGTACCGCGATGGGGCCCAAAATCAGCTTATAAAAGGGGGGCTACGGCACATTCATTTCTCACACCAAACTTTCTCTCTCTAGAAATTACTCTCTCTACCTTGGTTTCCGTGCCGACCCGACAATCGTTACCTCGTAATCCGTGCCATACACCGACGAAACCTCAAAGTGCGTGCCACACGAGAATAACCCGACAATCTATCTCAAAGTACGTGTACAAAACGACGACCACCATATGTCGCCTCGTTTTGCGTGCCAAGCTCTGAGGTTCTGACAATTTAAGCACCAGTACGCGACATAGAGTAGAAGTGTTGCTCGTACAAACTTAGGTATCTAACTTCGAATACTCGTGCAAGGTAAGAGATCTGACCTAAGTCATTATGGTATTATTATTATATGGCTTGGACCATAGTCAGGGGTATAACCCAAACCTTGATCATAATTATGTTTACATAAGCTTTAAACATACAAAGGATTATAATAGTGTTTCTTTACAATTAAGAAACATCAGTTTTACATTCATAAGGAAATATAGTTTCTTCACGATTAAGAAACATAGCATTTCATACACAAGGAATATAGTAAAAACGTTGTTTCTTTATGATTAAGAAACATAAGATTTTACATTCAATACTAGCAGTCAATGAATGTTGCTTCTTGAAGAAGAAACAGATTATGGATGTTTCTTCATGAAGAAGAAACTCATCATATGATTTGGTAAATAAACAGAAAGACTACGGGTCTAAATATTTTATTCAAACAAATGATCAATCAAGGTTTAAAGCTATTTAAACCAGACTAAAGGTCTATAGTCGGATCAAGAGACGATCCAGATATTTATATACCTATTTTATTATAGGTCAATCAAACAATCAATCAGTCAATCATTCACAGTCAAGGTTTCAAACGCACACCGACGAACAGGTGAATACGTTAACCTTTTCAATCAGTCAAAACATATTATACTCAATGAGACAACCAATGCTTATATGAGATCGAGTAATCTCTAGAACTTAATAATACAAAGTAGAAAATAAAGACAATCAATGCTTATATGAGATCGAGTAATCTCTAAAACTTAATAATACAAAGTAGAAAATAAAGACAATTCAGACCGAATACACATGTGTCTGGATCCAAACATAACCGTTCAGCCTAATCATTCTAAGGCTACGTGGCCGCGGGCTAATGGTCATAACTAGTCTCCCGGTAAGGGCTACGTGGCTCGGGAACAATTGTGTGTGTAGGGCAGTGGTACATAGACCAGAAGTAGAAATGTTTCTGCTGAGCTTGTAGAGAAAACTATATTTGTATTATAATGTCATTCAAAATGTTTTATTAAGTCATACGTGTTCACCAGCATATAGCTGACGTATTTTTCCCCACATTTCAAGGAATACAAATTAGCACAGGTAGCAAGACATTCATGGAGTTAGATGCTCGCAAGGTAATGATGGCTCAAATTTTAAATCATTAAAATATTATAAACAAGATTCAAAATACGATTTATAAATCAAACACTCGAATATTTATTATCTGAGAAGTTTTCAAATAAACTAATATTATATTCAAACCAAAGTCTTCCGCTAAAATAAACTGCAACTCTGATGTATTTACAAAACAGGTACCAACTATTGGTCATACGCCTAGGCCCTAAGCCGGGGTGTGACACCAAGGCTAAGGTCCTGTTGTTTTAATTGCTCATTTTCGGTTTTATTTTGGCCTAGTTTTGTGTTGGTTTTTTGTTTCTAATATATCGACGTTCTAAGGAAAAGCTATTTTCCGGTTACCATAGCACTGAGCAGCCAAATATTAATATTATTACAAAATAAGCCGGAAACTATGGCTCCGGCTGCCGGAAACAACGACGGAGATGCCAATCGGACCACCGTATTCATCGCCACCAGCGTCGATACTCGTCTGGTTACCACAGTTTCCGGTTCTCACACTGTATCCGATTTCAAAAGTAATAATAATATTCTTATATACATATATCTCTAATAGTATTAATATTATTAATATACGTCGTCGTTTAATATGTTTGTTTTCACATTAGGTTTTTGAGCTTGAAGTAAAGTTTATATATTATTAATATACGATACTCGTCTGGTTACCCAATATCTTCAACCATACATTTTTTTTATTTTAGCTTATAGCACACTCAATCATCCATACTTCATCAAATCCCATTTTCACTTTGTACATTTAAAAAGGAATCATCATCAACTAAAATTTTGAAGAAAATAGTTTGCCCGCCAGGTGTTTGACAAAACGCCTCAATGAAATAATCTTTGTTTTTGGTGTTTTGAGGAGGGGAGGGCAACGGGTGGTTGCTCTCCTCCTTCCTCTTTGGTTCGGGTGTTCATTCCTCAAACTCAACTCGAGTTTTGTTTTATTATTATTTTTCTTGGTGTGGTACTTGGCTACCGGGGTGTTTTGTGGGTCGGGGGTGGTATGACCGGGGCTACTGAGGAGGTTGTTTGGCCGTGTCCGTTTAGAGGCTTCCACTGTTGCCCGGATGGATTACCGGGGTCCAAGGGGGTTCGATTGGCCGCACATATTAAGCGGCTTCATTTGTCATCGGATGACAAGAAAGAGACCTTACGGGAGGCGATCTCGACAAATTTGGATTTGTTTATTTCGGTTGGTGAGGCTTTAAAGGTCTCGCGTAGGTGGATGTGTGGAGCGTGTATGGAGTCACATGCTCTCCGTCGGGGGTGCCATCATGATGACGGGTCGGTCTGGTACAAGTGTGTCACGGGAGATGTGGAGGAATATATAGTGGGGATTGCGAAGCCACATGTTGGGAGGGAAGTTGTCGCGGTGGGAAGGGTGGAGGTGGATGTAGCTCTCCTTGAGCGTGTCTTCACTCTTCCTATTACGACTGTTAAAAACATTCCTCATAGTTGTCGTATGGCTTTTTCCCAAGCCTTAGTGGGTGCTCTGGGTAAGGTGGCGGCTATGCCAGAGTCTGTTGAGGCGTGGGTGAAACTGTTGTTGTTACCACGTTGCACCTTACGAGTTTTCAGACCTTCTAATCGTCAGCAACGCAGGTCTGGCAATAGAAAGTCTGAGCAATGCCGAATTATTCAACGGTCGCTATCCGCTTGGGGTGACCGTGACGGTTTTTTTGAGCTCCTTATATCGCTTTTTAACCAACCCCTAGGAGATGCCCCGGGTGGTGATGCGTTTGTACCCGAGTCTGACAACGCCGGGTTGGGCGCCAATGTTAAACAATGTTTGCGAAAAGTTGCGGACGGGCATTTCAGTGCTGCGGTCAAGGTATTATGCTCTTCAGGGGTTGCACCTTTCGGTAAGGATACTTTGAACGCTTTGTTGTCTAAGCATCCCATCATGGCACCTCCGATTATGCCTGCTTCCTTGCTTTCTGAGTCTCCCCTTGTCGTGGACGTTGATAGTGTGCTTGGGTGCATTAAGTCTTTCCCTAAAGGGACTTCGTGTGGGCGGGACGGTTTGCGAGCCCAACACATTTTAGATGCGTTGTGCGGAGAGGGGTCTCCGATTGCGGATGGTTTGCTCAAGGCTATCTCTGCGGTGGTTAATTTATTTTTGGGGGGAAGGTGTCCTAAGGTGTTGGCAGAGTTTGTTGCGTCTGCCTCACTTACGCCGTTGCTTAAACCGGACAATGGGATTAGACCTATTGCCGTTGGGGCCATTTGGAGGCGGTTGGTCTCTAAGGTGGCTATGAGGGGTGTCGGGAAGGAGATGGTTAAATACCTCGGTGACTTTCAATTTGGGGTGGGAGTCCCCAGTGGGGCAGAGGCCGTGCTTCATAGCGCGAACAGGTTTCTAAATCAGTTTCATTCGGATGGGTCATTGGCTATGCTTACTGTTGATTTCTCCAATGCCTTCAACTTAGTAGATAGGACGACCCTTCTACATGAGGTTCGGAGTCGATGTCCTTCCATTTCTCTTTGGGTGGATTTTTTATATGGGCAGTCGGCTAGGTTATATGTGGGTGATACTTTCATTAAATCCACCACTGGGGTTCAACAGGGGGACCCTCTTGGGCCTCTCCTTTTTGCCTTAGCTTTGCACCCACTTGTTCACCAAATCAGAGATCGGTGCAAGCTTCTCTTTCATGCTTGGTACTTGGATGATGGCACGATTATCGGGGATACTAGAGAGGTAGCCAAAGCATTAGATATTATCAGGTCTGAGGGGCCTCGTTTGGGTCTTGAATTAAACGTTAAGAAAACAGAGTTATTTTGGCCAACATGCAATGGGGTGAAGGCACAGGAGGGGTTGTTCCCTTGCGGGATTGGAAGGCCGGTGCTTGGCGTGAAACTCCTTGGTGGTGCTGTAAGCCAGGATGCGGGGTTTATCAGCAGTTTGGCTATGAAAAGGGCATCTAGCGCTGTGGAACTGATGAGCTGTCTCCCAAGACTTCGGGATCCTCAATGCGAGCTTCTTTTGCTTCGCTCATGTATGGGAGTCGCCAAGCTTTTGTTCGGTTTGAGAACATGCCAACCTATGTATGTGGGGGAAGCTGTTTCTATATTTGACAATGGTCTTCGAAGGGCGATTGAGGACATCGTGGTTTGTGGAGGTCCGTTCTTTGGGGATCTCCAATGGAGGTTGGCGTCACTTCCGATCCGTTATGGGGGGTTGGGTCTCTGTTCGGCCGAGGATGTATCTACATATGCTTTTGTGGCTTCGAGAGCACAGTCGTGGTGTTTGCAAGACCATATTCTTCGGGGTTGTGATATTCATAGGTTGGACTCTGATTATGGGTGTGCGATGGATCGTTTACGTACTTCACTTCCAGATTTTGATCTTAGCGGGTTCTCTAATAAGGACACCGCCCCCCTAAAGCCCAACATGTTGTGGCGAGTGCCTAATTTAGTGGAATCGTCAAGAGTTTAGAAGTGAAGTTTGATCTATCCCCTCGCCAAAAGGCGGTGTTTGAATGCCTTCGGGCTCCTCGGGCTCAGGATTTTCTAACGGCTATCCCCATTGAAGGATTAGGCCAACGTATGTCGGGTTTGGAGTATCGGGCTATCCTTAAGTACCGGTTAATGATCCCTATGTTCCCGACGGATGAACCTTGCCCAATTTGTCGCAAGGTCTGTTTGGATTCTTTTGGTGACCATGCGGTGCATTGCAAAGAATTGCCTGGCTTTAAATACAGACATGATCTGGTTAGGGATGTTCTGTGTGATGTTCTTAAACGGGCAGGGATTTCTGCTAAAAAGGAGGCCCCTGTTAACTTTCTCACGGATCCTATTGAAGGGAGGTCTACTTTACGACCAGCTGATATTCTTGTGTTCGGGTGGGCAGGGGGGAAACACGCCTGTGTGGATCTTACAGGAGTGTCTCCTCTTGTTGGGATCAGGGACCGTGGGTTTGTTGTGGGTCAGGCTGCGTTGAAGGCTGAATCGGGCAAAGTTGTTAAACACGAGAAAGCTTGTTTAGATAATCAACATGTCTTTCTACCATTTGCCTTTGATACATTTGGTTTTCTGGCTCCAGAGGCTGTGAAATTTTTGAGTAGGGTTCAGCGCGTCGTACACGGAACCTCTTCAGCTTCTAGGTCTCAAAGCTTCGTTTTTAGCAGGATTGGCTTTGCTGTTCAAAAGGGGGTTGCGGCGCAGCTTGTTGCCCGTTTGCCTGCCACTTTATTGTAATCGTTTTATAGTAAATTATATAAAACTTTGATTATTTAAAAAAAAAAATTTATCTATCAATGGATAGAACATTAGATTATCTACAACACATACATTCTTAAAACAACCTTGCGTGAGTGAGACGCCCGTGAGGTGGCACTGCCCTCCCCGAATGATACACAGTAGTTTTCACAACCATTCAATCAGCAAAAGAAAGACACACGTGACCAGTCAGAAATTCTGGATGTTGTCCGCCGTGATAACGAATCCATAGAAGATTTTATTACCAGGTTCAACGACGAAAGTCTGAACATTGGTGGGATCAGTAAGAACATGCTTCGCGGTGCCTTCCGCAAAAATGTCAAGTGTGACGAGTTGATCCGCACACTCACTGAAAAAATATTGGGGAATAATAATTCAAAACAAAAACTCAAAGTTGAATTTGAAACTCCGAGACCCAATAAACAGGCAAAAGGACCAATCTGGTCAAGACTTCAGCCAAATACGGAAGCATTAAAGCCATTCGATGCAAGATCCCTCATCGGCAACAAGAACAAAGGAGAACTGATATAAGTCTATTTATACATCTCGAATCCCTTGTAAAGTTGTGTATATTTAATTTTGAGTTCGGTTTAGTTCGTGTTTTGTTTATCTTTTATTAATTAAGGTTTTGAGTCAAGATTTATATATTTATCGTGTTTTATATCTTTTGGTGTCTTGCATATTAAATCTAATTCATTCTATCATTTCATGCGAAGTTTATGTTCGTTTTACTCGTCAATGACTACATGATTAGTTCACTTACAGTTTCAATTTGTTTTCATGTAGATGGTGGCTTTTGAGTCAAGGAAAAGAAGTTCTAGAAGTTTCTCATCGTTACTTGGAGTTCAAGAAAGAGATCTAACATGATTAAATAATAAATATAAAGCAAAAAAACGAAAATTCCCTCCTAGAGGGCGCCGCGCCGCGCGACCGGGGGAGGCCATGCTCGTCGCGCGGCGCCTAGGGAGTCTGGTCTGCGCGTTTTGCAAGTTTTAAGGCCCAGCTCGTCATATATATATATATATATATATTATAAACCTAAACGAAGAGAGAACTTTTGGCAGCCGATTTGGAGAGAAGAAACCAAGGTTTTGAAGGGTTTTTGGAGGTTGATTGCATTAGAGATCATAGAGCTTTCATACGATTGTTCAAAGGTCGATTAAGAAGGGTTCTTTCGTTCTTTTTCATCATCTTTGTTCATTATCTATTATGAATCTCTTTTGTTTACTTGGTTTTAGTTATTTATCTTTGATTATGACTATGCTAGGCTAGACTTCATGTCTACCTAGGTTTGCTGAACATGTGTTGATTTGATTCTTGCTTTGGACAATTGATTTGATTATGGTTTCGTTATTTTAATAGTAAAAGACTTGATTTTGCTTTCATGATGCATATGAATGTTTATTATCTTGGTTGATTATTAACTATTGCTTCACATAGATCTTATATCTCTTGATTGTGTTCTTTAGATTTAGGGTTTATGTTTAATCATTACTTGGTGTTTTGATTATTATGGTTGAATAGGCCTATTAGATCATAGAAGCTAGTTGATAGTTGGTTAGGGTTTTAAATGTACTGCTAAATTCCAATAGCTGTAAGGTGAGGAGTTGTTCATGTGTCTTGGTCAATCACATGCTATGATATATTAGTGACAATATTCTTGCTTATTGTGTTGATCCTTGTTCATGATGTTGTGTTTAGCTTATCAAGTTATCTAGGGTTTAGTGTTTCGTAAGATTGCTTGCTTTAGATACTATTAATTAACCCTAATTGATAAACGTAAGGAAATCAATATAACTGATTGCTTAATAATCTAATAATTATTCTTTAGGATTTTACTTGATGCGATTGAGGGTCCTTTAGGGTTTGTTAGATGAATACGTTTAGAAATCAGTTTCCATATCATATTAGTTGTCCATTGCTTAATGATTGTTGCTGCATGGGATTCTTACCTAGGTAGATTCCTTCTCTGATTGGTTTCGATCTTGTGATTAATTGCTTGTTTTCTAGTTTACTTGTTTATTTGCTTTCTTAGTTAAAAAAACCCCTTTAAACATTAATAATAATTAGTCGTGTCGTAAGTCGAGTCCAATTAGTTAATTAACGTAATTTATAGAGTCCTGTGGGTTCGATATTCCAGACTTACTTAGCTTTAGTACAATTGACCGGTTCACTTGCCGGTTTTTTGTGTAGTTGAGTCTTAAGTCTAGTTTTTATTACTTGTTTAGTTTAGTTAATATTTAACTGACTATTTTAAGCACATCAAGGACCCTCGATACGAGGTCCTAACAGGTGGACTCCTCTTTCAAAGACTCTCGCAGAAATCCTCACTACTGAAAATGTGAATTTCCGAAACCACAACCACTCATGAGAAGATCATTCCTCGACACCAAAAAACATTGTTCGTTCCATAATGACATCGGTCATAACACGAACGAATGTAATGCTTTGAAGAACGAAATTGAGGCGGCTATAAAGTCCGGGAAACTCACACACCTGGTGAAAGATGGGAAACCTGGGACCGGTAAAGCTCCCATGCGGGACAACCAGGGCCCATCCAAAAAACAAGTCAAGGACTTAAACGTCCACATGATTCAAGGCGGAGGAAAGAGGCGGGAATACGACGAGTAAGAGTGGAAGAATGAGCCAATGATCTTTCCACGAGTCAAGGGAGGTCCCAGAAACAAAAACCCCTTGATCATCACTGCCATCTTCGGTCATTGCCGCTCTCAGTATGTTTTCTTTAACACTGGTAGTACATCTGATATCATGTACGAACAGTGCTTTGAACAACTTGATGAAGAGGGCAAGGAAAGACTGAAACCTATCCATGCTCATGTGTCAGGATTTGGAGGAGAGATAATGCACCCGCGAGGGGTGATTTCTTTCCCAGTCACCCTGAGCGATGGAGTTCATTCTAGGACTGAGGAGGTCGAATTTTTAGTTTTGCCAGCAACGTCGAAACATGACATCATATTAGGACGAGAAGCGATTCGTGATTTCAATGCTCATCCATCCACGCTCACGGTACAGTGGGGGTTCCAACCAGCACCGGTGTAGCAATAATTCACGTCAACCGACATTGCTTTGCAACAGAAAGCTCGAAACCTAGTAAAATTCCAAAACAATCTCTGAGGATTGAACCAGAAAAATAGGTTTTGAACAAGAAGTTTTCTGATCAGACTGTAGCAATTGGACCTGCTATCTCTGAGATAGTAAGGACTTTTCTGAAGCAATTGTTAACAAAGAATATTGATGTCTTCGCATGGCAACCCGCGGACATGACAGGTGTCCCGCGGAACATTGCGGAGCACAAGTTGAGGGTAAACCCGATGTTTACACCGATCGTCCAGAAACAACGTAAGATGGGTCCGGAACAAACAAAAGCAATGAATGAGCAAGTTCAGGACTTCTTACAGGCTGGAATTATTCTTCCAATTCAGTATCAGACCTGGGTCGCCAATCCGGTTATTGTCCCCAAAAGTAACGGGACATGGCGGATGTGTATAGATTTCAAGGATCTAAACAAGGCGTGTCCCAAGAACTGTTGTGACATTCGTCAAATTTGAGTCTCGTTTTATATTCATTTTGTAATCTGTAACATGTCGATCTTTTTTTTTCGCGTTTTATTTAATAAATTATCCTTCGTAGTTATGGTTAAACTTGTAAACCCGAACCGGCATTATATCAAATTATTGATATTATAACTCTAGCGTGTGTGGGGTTTGTCAAATACAGTTATTTATAATTTATAAGCTCGGTTAGTAAACGTTAGGGACTAAAGTGAAATTCTTTAAAGTTATACAAGTTTTAAACCATTATAAACCAAATATCAAACTTGGAGGGCCATTCCGTAAATATGTATTATACATATAAAAAGGAAAAAAAACCCTAAACCTAAACTAAAATCACCAGCCGCCCCCATCTTCTTCACTCTCCTCCGGCGCCGATTTCCGGCCGCCGCCACCCCAGCCGGCCACCACCTCCGACTCAATTCCGGCTACCCATCTCCCTCGTAACTCCGACACAACCACCCTCTTTTCCTCTCGGCTCCTCTGGCGGCCCGATAACCCCACCATCAACTTCAACCACCCTCCCTTTATCCTCTCCGGTCGCTTTTCCGGCGACCGGAAAACCGCGCCCCAAACCTCTCTCTCTCTCCCTCCGACGCACTCTCTCTCCCTCTCGCTGCATTTCCTCTCTCCGACGCACTCTCTCTCTCTCTCCCTCCGACACACTCTCTTCTCTCTCCCTGTCTCCCTCTTATCTCTCCCCATCTCCCTCTCTCTCTCCCTCTTCTCTCTCTCTCTGCTCCGTTTTCCGGCGTCCTTCCGATGGCTGGAATCGGTCTCCGATGACTCTTATTTGGCTCGGTTCCTTTCCGGTGTAGAGCCACGACTCGCGAACCTTTAAAAGGTAAATAAATTTAGGTTTTATGTGTTTATGTTGTGTGGAAGAGTTTAGTTTTAATTTGTTACTTAAGATATGGATTTGGGTTGTTAACAAAGTGTGTTTCGGGATTAGATTGTTGAGTTGGCTCGTCAAGACCCGAGTTCGAGTCCCACGTTAAAACCGATTTTGTGTTATCGTTGTTAAAAGTCGTATAATTAGTATAAAACTATTTAAATATATAAAACTCATTATTTTTAACAATTATTATTATTATTATTAACAAGATAATATTTATTATTATTATATCATTATTATTATTGTTATTATTATTGTTTAACAAAACAATTATTATTATCATTATTTCTCATAATAATAGATTATTATTAGTATGATTATTATTATCATTATTATTATGATTATTAAGGAATATTAATAAAATCTAATATCGTTAATACTATCCACTTGTTGATGGAACCGAAACCCATGTCGGGCGTAGTTTCGTTTAACGTCATTGATACTCGAGTTATATTTTTATCACTAATACTATTAGTATTACAATGATACAAGTACTAGTTATTATTAATATGGCACATATAATTATAATAATAATAATTATTAAAATTTATAAATCTATTAATAATATATTTAACAACAAAAGTAATAATTATTATATTTATTATTACTACTACTATTATTAGTTTTAAAAACATTTCTCAAGTGGTAGTATATTTATATATGTTATTATCATCATTATCATATATATATATATATATATTTATATATATAACATATTTTAAACTTATTATTATCACTACTATCTTTATCATTAATAACATCATTATAAGCTTTATTCTCTATTTATTTTTATAAAACCGAACTCTTGATTTAAACCCGTCTTGTTTCTATTTTAATATAGGTTTAGTTATTTAAAAGCCTAATAAAATAATATTATTTTATTTTAAATTATTATTTAAGTATGAGTCCCTAATCGTTAACAAATTAACCGGTAATCCGAATAACAACCGAATCTTCTTCTCCAATGTTTCAAATGTAGTTTCAACTAAAGTTCAAGTTAAATAATATATTTTATTTATTCGTTTTCAATTAGCTTTCAAGACGGATTCGTTTGTTTCGTTTACAAGCTTTCTATATGTCGATCACTTATTAGTTTCTCAATTCGTCAATCGAGGTGAGTACTTTCATACTCCGTTTTCCATCTTCCGTTTTGGGGTGACATTTCATACTTATCAAACTAAATGCTTTATTTACTTGAATCTTTAAACCCACAAACGTGATTGTATACTTTACTTAAATAAATGCTTGATTTGGTGTTATATGCTTACGTGATTATATGCTTATGTGTTTACCGCTTTTGGAAGGTTGATTCATAAATCCGTGAACTATTTGGTATTCTCTTATAGCACGGTGCCGTTAATGTATTCTTATTAACGACTTCACGAAATCCCGAGTCCATTTGGTATTCTCTTATGGATGGTGTCGTTAATGTATTCTTATTAACGATAACTATTTTAGCATGAGGCGGGTAGAAAGGGTCCAAACTATTTATAAAGGGTCCAAACTATTTTAGTATTCTCCGAGTATACTTGGTTGTTACCATTTAGAAAGGGTCCAAACTATTTATCTTTTGCATATCTAAATTGTTGCTATTATTTATTGTTTTTGTATACAAGTTTTGTGGCTTTTTATTACTATATACTTATATGCTCAAACTTATGAATTTCTCACAAACATTTGTGTTGACAAACTTTATTTTATGAAATGTTACAGGTTTGACTTTTGTTGACTTAAGGACTTGATGAAAAACGTTACCAAGACTATTAGGGTATTAGTAAAACGAACAATATAAATGTTACTTGTATTCAACTTGTTTGTGTGAACGAGATGTGTTGTTTATTGATTTGTTGAAATAAAAAGAGTTGATTAAATATTGTCACTTTAAATAGTGTCTTGTGTATTTGTCCAATCACGTTGCACCCCCGGCATATTCCGCCGCCTTTGGTCGGGGTGTGACAACTGTTATCCACTACCAGAGATAGACCTCAAGGTTGATGTTGTGGCACCGTTCAAATTCAAATGCTTCTTAGATGCTTACAAAGGCTATCATCAAATCCGCATGGCCGCAGGTGATGAGGATAAAACTGCTTTTCGTACTGATCAATGCACTTTTTGCTACAAAATGATGCATTTCGGACTAAAGAATGCGGGGGGCACATATCAACGGTTGATGGACATAGCCTTTAAAAGTCAAATTGGTTGAAATTTGGAATTTTATATGGACGACCTTGTGATCAAGTGTGTTGAGGAAGGCCAAATGTTGAGGGACATCGAAGAAACATTCGAAACGCTAAGAAGTATCAACATGAAGCTGAATCCAGCTAAGTGTTCATTCGGGATGGAAGAAGAAAATTCCTTGGAGTAATTGTTACGAGTGCAGGCTTCAAAGCTAATTCGGATAAAGTTCAAGCTGTAGCCCGCATGCCCTCTCCTTCCTCCCTCAATGAAGTTCAGACGCTCAACGGTCGTTTGGTTTCTTTGAATCGTTTTTTGGCAAATCACGCAGCCAAATCTTATCCTTTTGTCTCAACACTAAGAAACTGCCTCAAGAAAGCACAATCCAGATGGACCGCGGAAACGAAACAATCTTTCTTGGAGGTTAAGAAATGTTTGATGGAACTGCCCACATTGACAACACCTTATGCGGGAGAACCTTTAACAATATACTTATCAACATCAGACATGGCTATCGGGGCTGTCCTCCTGACGGATAGGAAAAACGTTCAAATACCGATTTACTACGTCAGCAGAACACTGTCAGACCCAGAAACAAGATATTCAATGCTAGAAAAACTTGTCTTAGCATTGGTCTATGCTGCTCGACGCCTCTGCAGGTACTTTCAGGGACACCCCATCAACGTTCTAACTGGATACAAACTCAAGAACGTTCTCAGCAAGCCGGAATTGTCTGGGCGATTGGCAAAGTGGGCCATCGAGCTAGGTGAATACGAGATAGAGTATAAACCTAGGCCAACAATTAAAGGGCAGGTGTTGGAGGACTTTGTCACTGAAGTCCCGCAGCACAAAGAAAAAGAATGTTTGATTGAGCAACAACCCCAAGCACCTCCTGGGCAAGGGCAAGTTTGGTCGTTGTTCACCGAAGAGGCTTCAAGCAGTGAGGGATATGGCGCAGGCCTCAGGCTAGTCAATCCCGAAGGCCACGAGTTTACATATGCCATAAAGTTAGACTTCAAAAGTACTAACAACGAGGCAGAATATGAGGCTTTCTTGGCTGGTTTACGGATAGCCAAAAAGCTTGGGTGTAAAACATTTGGAAGCCCGCGTGGACTCCATGTTAATTGCGGGACAGATTAATGGCACATATGAAGCAAAGAATGACATAATGGCTTCTTATGTGTCATATGCGAAAGATTTGATGCTCCAGTTCTCCTCATGCAAAGTAATCCACATAAAAAGAAGAAAGAACAAATCAGCGGATGCTCTTAGCAAACTGGCTTCAACGAATTTCGAACAATTTGCTAAAGACATCCGCATTGAAATATTGGACGGCCCGTCTGTCCCGCAACATCAAGTTTTAGTGATCCAAACTGGAGTGGAATCTTGGATGACACCTATCATAGCATATTTGTCATCAGGAGCTCTCCCATAGGGAAAAGCTGCGACCCGGAAGATAAAGCACAAAGCCCTAAACTATCAGATACATGATGGTGTTTTATACCGACGTTCCTTCCTCGGACCACTACTTCGATGTGTGGACGCCGAGGACGCGAATTACTTAATCAGAGAGGTTCATGAAGGCATCTGTGGTCTTCACGCTGGCCCGCGCCTAGTCGTAGAAAAATTGATGAATGCTGGATATTATTGGCCAGGAATGCATCTGGACGCTGTGCATGAAATCAGAAAGTGTGATTCATGCCAACGTCATGCTCCTAACACACTACGACCAAAGAACGAGCTCGTTCCAGTCACTTTAGCGTGGCCGTTCCAAAAATGGGCTATCGACATAATGGGACCTTTCCCTGAAGCCCCGGGACGTGTCAAATTCTTAATAGTAGCCATCGATTACTTCACGAAGTGGGTTGAAGCCAAAACAGTTGTTTCTATAACAGCAACAAGCGTTAAGAAATTCCTTTGGGAATTCATCATATGTTGGTGTGGTCTTCCGTTGGAACTCGTTAATGATAACGGTACTCAATTTGCGGAAAGTGGGCTACAGGAATGGCTGAAAGAATTGTAGATATCTCAAATTTTCACATCTGTAGCCCACCCGCAGGCGAACGGTCAGGTTGAGAGAACCAACCGGACAATCAAGGAAGGAATCAAAGCAAGGTTAGGGTCTAAACGGGCGGGTTGGGCTGACGAATTGCCCCATGTACTCCGGGCCTTCCGCACCCAAAAGAATTCCAGTAATTCTGAGACCCCCTTTAGTCTAACCTACGGCACAAAGGCCATGATTCCGGTCGAGATTGGGATTCCATCTGCAAGAGTTTTGTTAATTGATGACAATAATCACGAACTCCGGATGAATCTTGACCTCCTCGAAGAGAGGAGAGAACTTGCATCGATCCGCGAGCATAATTACAAACGACAGTTGCAAAAATATTACAACTCGAGGGTCCAGAAATGTGAGTTCGATGCGGGAGATTTTGTCTTCCGTAACAATGAAGCCTCCGGGCAAGAACCTCCGGGAAAGTTGGCCCCAACTTGGGAAGGACCTTATAGCATTCAGAAATTTTTATCTAAAGGTGCCCTACAAGTTAGAAAAGTTAGACGGGACTGAGATCCCTTGAACTTGGAATGGGGCCCAATTAAAGAAGTGTTACATGTAGAATGTTTTTCTTTTCGGCCTGCGCGCCTAAATAGACTAGCAATTTTATGTAATTTCATCTTTTATAATTCGGCTTATGCCTCATCTTTGAAAATTTTACTTCAGTCATTGACGACATGTATTGTTATGTAATCATTTATTGGTATACAAAGAAGATCCTGCAAAACACTTATATTATGATAAATAAACAAAGTGTATCGGATACAAAAAGACTTCTTTATTCATACAAAAGGGATTACAGCAAAGAGATCATAGTTACAAAAAACAATAAAAATCTATCTATGGCGCTACATCTTCGTGTTCCGCGTCTTTTCCTTCAGCATCTTCTTCATCCCCCTCGCCGAGGTCAAGAAGATTCTTTAGCTGCTCAATGCTATCCTCCTCATCTGCAAGCTCAGATATTTGCTCCGCCAAAGAAAACTTTAAAGTGTCAAAATCCTTTGTTTTCTGGATAAGGATGGCAGCAGTATCTTGGCCAGCTAAGACATTCTCTTCCGGTAGCTTGGATTCGGAGGCAAATTTATAGCCTTCCCGGAAGCCTAGTTGGCGGCCAGCTTGCTTAGATGCTTTCAGGAGGATAGCAACACAGTTCCTAAGCTCATCACTCGCCCGGACATCGGCGATGACCTGTGTAAATAATAAAATATAAGTAATTACAAACACTTAGAATATTTACAAACAAAGCAGGATTCATACCTTAGGAATGCCCTCCGCTAACAACCATTTATTGTCCGCCTTGGCTCGGACAAGCTCCATCTTGTGGCCAGCACATTCCAAATCCTGTTCCCGGCTTTTGGAAGCAAGATCAACCAAGCGTTTCTCCTTAGCCGCCGAGTCTGCCTGCAAGGTCTTTATTAGCTCAGCGTTTTCATCCAGTTGCCTTTGGAGAACAGCCTTGGCTTCCTCAGAAACAAGGCGAGCAGCCTTCTCTGCTTCCAGCGCTTTTCGGCTCTCTTTGGCCTCGTTCATGGCCCCGAGAGCCTCCTTCTTAGCCTCCGCCAGATTAATCAACAGGTCATCCCACTCCTCGTTCATCGCCAACCAGTCTCGGGTTATCTCCCGACTAGTGGAAATCGTATTCGCCAAGTGATAAGAATTTGAGTTTAATAACTCCTGGCGAATACTACGACGACGCCGCTCCTTTTCAGCAGGAGGAAGACTCTCTTGCAAATACTTGAAGCAAATGTCCACGTCGCGGAACGTTGAATCTCGGCGTAAAGACCAACGTGGAAGATGCGGAATAGGATCTTCCTCCTGAGGAGCCGGAGAGGTTCGAGGCCCATGTGCAAACATACTCACACACCCCCTGATCCTTGAAGTGATGAACATTGAAGGAAGGTGACATACTGACGTGTTCAGCATCGTCAACTTCCTTATTCTTCAAATGAGAGTCATCAGCTACAAAGATCGGATCGTTGGCAGTATTGGGAGGCGGAGATGGCGGTGGTGGAAGAGGAGTTGAACTCTTTAGACCTGAAACACCTTCAGAAAAATCATTCAAAGCCATTGGAAAATGTCAATATTAGATCAGATGTGCATTTGATTCATAACAATTGATAAATTGGAAGAATTCCAAACTTACCCAAGGAAGGGTCTTCCGAGTCAAGCTGATGGAGGCGCGACTCCAAGTCAGTAGCAGGCTTCCGCTTTTTTGATTTCTTCGAGGGGGCAACCTTAGCAGGTTGAGCCTTGCGTTTGCCGGCTGCCTTGGAAGCACCTGCATCAGCAGGTTGATGACCACCCTCAACAGTGACATCATCCAGCGCGGGGCGCCTACCTTTTGCAGCAGTGCCAACATCGTCTTGATCCGCTGCCTGGCTGGACGAGGTTCTCTGGCGGGTCAAACCTGCAGTTGAGTCCACGATATTAATAGCATTTACTGGAAAACTTCATTCGCAAAGTGACGACTCTTCGCTGGATGAAAAAAGTACGATCACTCCGCTGGAAGTAATAGCAGTCACAGGTCGGGGTTGTAGAATGCCCTCACATTTCTGGATGGACTCTTGAACGTAATCCTCACATTTGGCGTACATCGCCTCGGAAACTACTGGTTCTGGGCGGAATGCGGTGGGAAATAAGAAGTTGACACTAGTGCGTTCCAAAAAGGGCACATCCCTCGGATCAATTGGACGACGCACCATCATTCCCCCCTCATGATCCAACAGAGTATCGAAGGCGGAACCCTCACCTATACAAATAATAATAAAGTCAGAAAACAGACATTTATTAAAGAGAGAATAGGAGTAGCACCAAACAGACATTTATTAAACAGACATTTAATAAAGTCAGGGAACGGCCACAAGCGACTCATCTTCGCAGTCACCATCGCCCCCTCATGTATGGGGTGCATAGGAGTGGGCGTGGCGGTCAAGGTCAAAAACCATGGCAGACCCTCATGTGCAGCAGGTGGAACCACTGGCATGGCGTCCTCTACTTTGCGATAAGTCATCGCGAACGGGATAACATCCTCCCTGATCCAGAAAAATTTAGGCTTCCAGCCATGAAGGCTACGGATCCATTCCGTACCTATCACTTTCTTTCCGACGGAAGCAAAACTGTACCATCCATCGCGGAGGGTCATTTTGTAAAAAACGGCAAACATGCCAACTAATGGTTCGAAATTTCGAACTTGACAACAGAATTCGAACTGTCGAATTCTTAACATCCCAAACGGATGAATTTGAGATATGTGAATCCCCTAAGTTGTCAAGATCGACTGGACAAATTTCGTCACCGGAATTCGGAAGTTCCCCGTCGTAAATTGGTCTATATATATGGCCATCTTCCTCGGAAGCGGACTGGTAGCAATAGAACCACTCGCCGGACGCTCCGGTTCCCATTCAGATGCCATACCATACACGTTAACAACCTCATCATAGTCTTTCTCCTTGAGGTTCACGACAACCTCATGAATGGCAGGAGCACCTTTCTTATCTCCAGCCATCGGAATAAGATTGTTAACAAGAAAGACAGAGAAATCTCAGAAGATTCAAGTTTTGAGGTCAATCAATCAATAAATCAATCAATCATACCCAGTGAAGTCTCACCAACAGCGAAGCTATAGGTAGGGTCTGGGGAGGGTATGATGTAGGCACACCGTACCTCTATCCAAAGGGATAAAGAGGTGGCTTCCAGAGAGACCTTCAACTCTAAAAAACATATGTATGAAGCAATACAAAAAAAATCAAAGTTTAACAGTAATAATAATAATAAAAATAATGCTAGTAAAAATAATAATAATAATAATGATAATAAATATAAAAATAATAATGATAATATATGGAAAGAATATACTAATACTATATATATGGGAAGAATAATACTAATACTAATACTATATATGTGGCCAAAATAAGGTAAATAGAAGCCCTAAGGAACCGTAAAAAATTCCTTTGTTCCTAAAAATCCTTAACTGGAGGATTTGAGAGAAAAAGAATTCTAAAGCGATAAGAGTTAAATGGAAACCACAAGTGACCTATTTATACTCATCCAATTAATGCGACCGATGAAGTGCCAGAGGAGAGAGAAACCACGGACCGCCAGATGATTGACACGTCAGGCGGGAGATTTAAGAAAGTGTAAACAGGCTGTCAAGGGCGTCATACACGTCTTGTCAGTTGTCCCTAAAAATTTTCTCTCTCCGCCACATCATCATGATATTCCAACTTTCAAAAACTTTCAAATCTCAAAAATATCTTCTAAGGATATTTCCCTTAAAACAGAGTAATATTCACAAAGGATGAGAAGTTCTTTTCCATTACATCAAAAGATAATTACAAAACGATGGAAGAAAAATTACAAGTTATTAAACATCTAAACCTAGTCTACCGGTTCGGAGCTGCCGTTGTTGCACACCATCACTGGAGGCAGCAAATTCCGGAAGCTTATTTTGCAGCGTAAACACTAGACTGTCATGGTCCTTAATCAACATATTTTCGGTAAGGCCAGATATAAGATTTTTAGTTCAAATTAATGACGTGTTGAAACTAATTCATTCCATGTTAAAAGTTTTTGAATAACTTTCTGACTTCTTAATTCATTTATTTCTGAATTTTTTTATTATATGTTAATTTATTTTCTATATGGATATGGAATGAGTTTTCTATATATCGATATCTCCAATTTTCAGCCCAATCAATAAAAGAATATTTATCCCGCATCCATTCTTCATATCTTCAGAAAAAAATTGGAATGAGTTTTCTATATATCGATATCTCCAACTTACATGTAAGGCCCCGTTACCGGTAGCCCTACTTTCGTGTTGGATTTACTCATAAACACAGTTCTAAATATCAGAGTTAATTAAAACATTTACGCGGAATATAAAACTTTCATAAAACATTACATAATTCATAACTTGTCTCAAAACATCCATTGTCTTTCAACATTAAAGCATTAAAATTAAAACATCATAAGTCTTCAGATGCCAGGCTCTTATTCTTCTGCCATGTGTCCCCGCTCAAGCCAGCTGTCTCATCCTACTCACCTGCGTGCATACTAAAAGTCAGCTACGCTGAATGAGTTCTAGTTAATCACATAATCATACAATACATTCTTTACATTTCATACTTAACCTCCTAACTTTCTTTCATACACACTTAAGTGCTTTTACTTTCATTTTTACCTTCATACTTTCTTTACATACATAATCATACGTTTTAAAGAGCCTTTCGCCCTATAACCTCACAGATATTATAAGGGTCTGGTCCCTAGTTTTCGAATATTAGAAGGGTTCGATTCCCTAACATCACAGATATTATAAGGGTCTGGTCCCTACCATCACAGATATTATAAGGGTCTGGTCCCTAGTTTCGAATATTAGAAGGGTTCGATTCCCTAACATCACAGATATTATAAGGGTCTGGTCCCTAGTTTTCGAATATTAGTAGGGTTCGATTCCCTCTTCGTTACCATACATTATACCCCGAGTATTTTTAGGGCTCGGTACCCTTTTCGTAACCATAAAACCATACATCATACCTCGAGTATTATTAGGGCTCGGTACCCTTTTCGTAACCATACAACCATACATCATTATTTCCTTCTTTTATTATTTCTATCACGTTCATACGCATAAGCATTCATATTATACTTACCTTATACATAGCATTACAACCTGACAGTACGTGCAATATCCGAAGATCGTTCACGTACCATCAAGCAATCATTCTTACATAACACATATATCACATAGGGCATACACTTATCACTTAGGATAAATGTATTAACAACACATCAAGTATGCACACAGCCCCGAAAACATAACAAGGAATGGGGCTAGAAACTCACCTGAACACGGTTACGTTCACCGTTAATCGTAATTCCTTTCTTCAGTTGTGCACGGCTGACTGTATAACAAGTATACATATTAATTAACTATCACTTCTCATAATGTATTCCTATCTTTATATGACCCACAACGAACGGGGGTCCGGGGGCAGCGCCCCTGGCAAAGGGGTCTAGGGGCGGCAGCCCCTAGCAGGGTCCAAGGGGCAGAGCCCCTGGCTAGGGTCGAGCTGCCAGGTCAGCTTGGAAAAATTTTATTTCCATTAACTGTCTTAACACATTTTTCATTAGGTTTTTAATTTATTTTCTAATCGAACTTGGCTTTAGGCGAAGTTAAACCTTAGGCGAACTTAGCTTTAGGCGAAGTTAAACCTTAGGCGAACTTAGCTTTAGGGGAAGTTGTCATCAGGCGAACTTAGCTTTAGGCGAAGTTAAGCCTCAGGCGAACTTAGCTCTAGGCGAAGTTGTCATCAGGAGAACTTAGCTTTAGGCGAACTTAGCTTGCAGGCGAAGTTCATCAGGCGAACTTGGCTTGCAGGCGAAGTTCATCGCTTTGAAGGCGAAGTTGCCCAGATGCAGGCGAAGTTGCCCAGACAGCCGCTGTTCGGTTTCTTTCCAGCATTTTGAGCGATTTTAACACCCTTTCTATGGTTCAATATCACCCACTACGCTTCCCGACCATTTTCGGTCGCTTATACACTAAAAAGCTTGGATCTTTAAACTTCAAGGATCAAGAATCATACCTTTTTGGGCTTGTTTGGATCTCGTTTACTTGCTAGTACACTAATCGCTCTCTCTCGGACCTGCCCGACTCTTCCCTTGGCTCGGCCGGCCGGCGGCGGTATGTGTGTGGTGTGTGTGTGTTTTGGGGTGTTAGGGAGTTTGGTGAAAATGAAGATATTTTGGGATTTTGGGGGTATTTATATCCCTGAAATCCCATTCTCATTTAACCCATCTCAATTAATCCACGTCCAAGACCCGCTCCCTACCAGATATTAATTAATTACGCGAAATCACTAAACATAACTTCCTTTATTCATCATTAAAATTTTTAGGATGTTACAAGTCTTCCCCCCTTAAAGTGGTTTCGTCCCCGAAACCTAACTATTACATAAACAAACTAGGGTAAAACTTGCGCATCTCATCCTCGGCTTCCCAAGTAGCATCCGATCCTTTGCGGTGTTTCCATATCCCTTTTACCAAAGGTATAATCTTGTGACGAAGCTGCTTTTCCTTGCGATCAACGATCTCTATCGGTTGCTCGATGTAGTTCAATTGCTCATCAACCTCAATATCCATCAATGGCACGTGAGACGTGTCATCAGCTAGACACTTCCTCAGATGAGAAACATGGAAGGTTGAATGAATTCCTTCTAACTCATCGGGTAAATCCAGTTTATAAGCTACTTCACCCACACGACCTACAATCTTGAACGGTCCAATGTACCTCGGACTCAACTTTCCTCTTTTCCTAAAACGGATAATTCCTTTCCAAGGCGAGACCTTAAGCATCACATTGTCACCAACGTTAAACTCAATTGGTCGTCGCCGCTTATCTGCATAAGACTTTTGTCTGTCTTGAGCGGCTTTCATTCTTGCTTTGATCTTATCGAACTTTGAAGACGTTTCCTGAACCACTTCTAGGCTTCCCATTTCTTTCTGACCAATCACACCCCAACACACCGGGGTTCTACATCGTCTACCGTAAAGCATCTCAAACGGTGGCATACCAATACTTGAATGGTAACTGTTGTTATTGGAGAACTCTGCCAGATGCAGATGATCATCCCAACTTCCACCAAAATCTAAAACACAAGCACGTAGCATATCCTCAAGGGTTTGGATCGTCCTTTCAGACTGTCCATCAGTTTGAGGATGATACGCCGTACCGATGTTCAACCTCGTCCCCATAGCTTCATGGAATTTCTTCCAGAACCTCGAAGTAAACCGGGTATCTCTATCGGACACGATCGATAACGGTAATCCATGCTTGGTTACAACTTCCCTGATGAACAAGCTTGCTAACGTTTCTGACGAGATGGCCTCTCGTATGGGCAGAAAGTGAGCACTCTTGGTCAAACGGTCTACAATCACCCAGATGGTATCATGTTGCTTAGCTGTACGAGGTAGCTTAGTTATGAAATCCATGGTGATGTGTTCCTATTTCCACTCAGGTATCTCTAGCGGTTGCATCTTCCCATAAGGCTTTTGGTGTTCGGCTTTGACTTGTAAGCAAGTTAAGCACTTACCAACATAATCCACTACATCGTTCTTCATTCCTGGCCACCAGTAATCTCTTTTCAAGTCTTGGTACATCTTTGTAGCTCCAGGATGGATTGAGTACCTTGACTTATGAGCTTCATCTAAGATTCGACTTCTAAGATCACCATGGCGTGGGATCCACATACGGTCGAACCTAGTTTTAACTCCATAAGTGTTTTCCATCAACCCATCTTGCTGGCCATAAATCCTTTCTTTCTTTACTAACCCTTCGTCTACTAACACTTCTAACTGCACTTTGATGATTTCTTCAAAAAGACTTGAGTTCATGATCAACTTGTATGACTTCACTGTTGCAATAACTTCCTCATTCTTACGACTTAGCGCATCAGCGACCACGTTAGCTTTACCGGGGTAATACTTAATCTCACAGTCGTAATCCTTTATCAATTCTAACCATCTTCTCTGCATCATGTTCAATTCTTTCTGTTCGAAGAAGTACTTTAAACTCTTATGATCTGTATAGATAGTACACTTAGTACCGTACAGATAATGCCTCCATATCTTGAGAGCATGCACTACAGCTGCTAACTCCAAATCATGCGTCGGATAAGTACTCTCATGGACCTTCAACTGCCTAGACGCGTAGGCTATCACCTTCCCTCGTTGCATCAACACGCAACCTAACCCTTGATGCGAGGCATCAGCACAAACAACGAAATCCCCGTCGCCATCGGGTAAAGTAAGGATTGGAGCTTGCGTGAGTCTCTTCTTCAATTCTTCAAAGGCTTCCTCCTGAAACTTCCCCCAACTGAATACTATCGACTTTCGGGTCATACCGGTCAGCGGTGCGGCTATCTTGGAGAAACCTTCGATGAATCTCCTATAGTAGCCAGCTAACCCTAGGAAGCTTCGTATATCAGTCGGATTCTGCGGAGTCTTCCAATTCGTTATCGCTTCAATCTTAGCTGGGTCCACGGTAATTCCTTCCGGATTAATCACGTGACCTAAAAATTGCACTTCTCTTAACCAGAACGCGCACTTCGAAAACTTGGCATACAACTTCTCTTTCTTCAGAGTCTCCAATACCTCTCTCAGATGCTCAGCATGTTCAGACTCGTTCTTTGAATAAATCAATATATCGTCAATGAAGACGATAACCGACTTATCCAACATCGGTCGACACACCCTATTCATCATGTCCATAAATGCTGCAGGAGCATTGGTTAGACCGAATGACATTACGAGGAACTCGTAGTGTCCATACCGCGTTCGGAACGCTGTCTTAGGGATGTCTGCCTCCTTCACCTTCAGCTGATGGTAGCCTGATCTGAGATCTATTCGTGAGAACCAACTTGAACCTTGCAGTTGGTCAAACAGATCATCAATCCTTGGCAAAGGATATCTATTCTTTACCGTAAGCTTATTCAACTCACGATAGTCTATGCACATTCTCATACTTCCATCCTTCTTTTTCACGAACAATACTGGTGCGCCCCACGGGGAAACACTTGGTCTTATGAAACCTTTGTCGAGGAGTTCTTGCAGTTGGGACATCAATTCTCTCATCTCCGACGGTGCTAGACGGTAAGGCGCTTTCGCGACAGGTTGGGCTCCTGGTATTAAATCTATCTGAAATTCTATCTCTCGCTCCGGCGGCAACCCCGGAAGATCCTCAGGGAATACTTCTGGGTAGTCGCGTACAATAGGAACATCTTTCATTTCTTTCGTCTCGGCCGCAGCGTTGACGACATACGCCAGGTAGGCACGACACCCTCGCCTTAGCAAACCCTCGGCTTTTATCATCGAAATGACACTAAGCCCAGAACTTTCCTTATCACCATAAACCGTTACCGCACTACCATCCAATGACTTTAACCTTATCATCCTACTCTTACATACTATCTGAGCCTCAAACTCAGACAACCAATCCATACCCAAAACCACATCGAACCCTCCCAAGGTCATAACGTACAAGGTAACCGGGAACTCATGTCCTTCCAATTCTATCTTACAGTTCTTAACCATTTTTGTTATTTCAACCGAAGTGTCACTGGCGGTTTCTACTACAAAAGTTTCAGACACTCGGCAACATTTCATTTTAGCTAGTTTACTAAATGGTGTGGCTACGAAACTTTTGTTTGCGCCCGAATCAAATAATACAGAAGCGGAAACACCGTTCACTAGAAACGTACCTGTGACGACATCCGGAATCTGCTTGGCTTGTTCTTGGGTCAGCATGTAGGCTCTAGTTCTTGGCCTAGCTTGATCGGCATCCTTCCTTCCACTACCTCCAGCTTCACCATCTGTGCACTCTCTCGCCATGTGGCCTGTCTTGCCACATTTGTAACATGCTGGCTTTGCACTGCACTCATTGGCATAATGCCCTACCTTCCCACACTTATAACACACATTAGACCCCATCCGGCATTCCCCACCGTGAGCCTTTCCACATTTGAGACAAACACCAGAACTTTTACCCCACTTGCACTCACCACCATGCATCTTTCCGCAGGTCTTACACGATCTCTTCTCCCACACTCTCTGCTTCTTATCTTTGGGGTTCCATAACTGAGTACCGGGTCGTTTAGCAGGAGCGGCCCATTTCTTCTCTTTCTTCTCGTCTCCCACCACCACATCATCCGCAGCCAAGTCTGCATAGACCATCTCTGCGAGTTCGACAGCAGAATCGAAAGTAGCAGGTTTACTTGTCCTGACTAACATGCGGACTCTCTGTGGTAATCCCCTCACATAACACTTGATTCTCTTAGCCTCAGTGCTGACCATATCGGGTACCAACCTAGACATTCGATTGAACTCTGTAGTGTACTCACGATGTGTCATCGTCCCAGCTTTCAAGTTTAGGAACTTCATCTCCGCCCTTTCAACCTCGGCGTCAGCACAGAACTTCTTCATCACTAACTCCTTCAGATCGTCCCACTTCATCTCCTTGATCTCTTCACGGGTCTTCCTCTGCTCCACACTCTCCCACCAATACATAGCCTCGTCCTCGAATGATTGAGTAGCATAACCTACCGCTTGATCGGGACGGCACTCGCTAATACGGATAACCTTATCCATGGCGGTTATCCACTGAATAGTAGCGATTGCGTCTCCTAAACCAGTCAGCTTAGGCGGGTCACAACCTTTGAAGGACTTATAGTTGCAACCGCCTCGTCCCTTCTTCCTATCATCATCTTTCACAGACCTTACCTCACTTGAGTCACCCCTTTCCCTCTCGTCATCCTTCCTACCATTACCACCTGCCCCTTCAACAGTTCTTTCACGGCTTCCAGCAGACCTTCCCGGGGTAATATTCTTCACAGCAGTGGCCACAGCTTGAACAATAGCTGCTTGAATGGCGGGATCCAGTTGAACTCCTTCATTGTTTTCCGGGTTTCTTCCCGCTGTGCTTCCTTCAGCTTCGGTGTTGGAAGCTGTCTCAACCGAAGGTTGCTGGACACGACGAGGCCTGCCACGTCGTCCAGTGCGACCTCCAGCCCCAACAATGTCTCCAGCTCCAGCCATCGTATTCTAAAAGGGAAAACACGAACATCATCACTCAAGGAAATATTTAGTACAAGGATAGCAAGGCTAACAGGTAATAACAGTGGCCAGCTGTGACTAGCTGATCACATTGCTTTCCGTGTCCTATACCCTTCTCTTTATGAGTCTATTTGTGCTGGTTCTACTTAAGCAATTAGTCAAATCACCAATCAATTATTCCTATCCCTTTTGTTCACGTATATTTTCTTTCTCATTAACATATATCATTTAATCATACAATTTACCTTTACTGATCTTGCTTGAGCGACACATGGAATTCTTGGACTGGCATCTTCTTTCATTTCTTACTTATATCCCATACTCTGTTCGAGTCTAAGCATGTAGGATGCTTAAATCTCTCGAACTTTGCTCTGATACCAACTTGTAAGGCCCCGTTACCGGTAGCCCTACTTTCGTGTTGGATTTACTCATAAACACAGTTCTAAATATCAGAGTTAATTAAAACATTTACGCGGAATATAAAACTTTCATAAAACATTACATAATTCATAACTTGTCTCAAAACATCCATTGTCTTTCAACATTAAAGCATTAAAATTAAAACATCATAAGTCTTCAGATGCCAGGCTCTTATTCTTCTGCCATGTGTCCCCGCTCAAGCCAGCTGTCTCATCCTACTCACCTGCGTGCATACTAAAAGTCAGCTACGCTGAATGAGTTCTAGTTAATCACATAATCATACAATACATTCTTTACATTTCATACTTAACCTCCTAACTTTCTTTCATACACACTTAAGTGCTTTTACTTTCATTTTTACCTTCATACTTTCTTTACATACATAATCATACGTTTTAAAGAGCCTTTCGCCCTATAACCTCACAGATATTATAAGGGTCTGGTCCCTAGTTTTCGAATATTAGAAGGGTTCGATTCCCTAACATCACAGATATTATAAGGGTCTGGTCCTTACCATCACAGATATTATAAGGGTCTGGTCCCTAGTTTCGAATATTAGAAGGGTTCGATTCCCTAACATCACAGATATTATAAGGGTCTGGTCCCTAGTTTTCGAATATTAGTAGGGTTCGATTCCCTCTTCGTTACCATACATTATACCCCGAGTATTTTTAGGGCTCGGTACCCTTTTCGTAACCATACAACCATACATCATACCTCGAGTATTATTAGGGCTCGGTACCCTTTTCGTAACCATACAACCATAAATCATTATTTCCTTCTTTTATTATCTCTATCACGTTCATACGCATAATCATTCATATTATACTTACCTTATACATAGCATTACAACCTGACAGTACGTGCAATATCCGAAGATCGTTCACGTACCATCAAGCAATCATTCTTACATAACACATATATCACATAGGGCATACACTTATCACTTAGGATAAATGTATTAACAACACATCAAGTATGCACACAGCCCCGAAAACATAACAAGGAATGGGGCTAGAAACTCACCTGAACACGGTTACGTTCACCGTTAATCGTAATTCCTTTCTTCAGTTGTGCACGGCTGACTGTATAACAAGTATACATATTAATTAACTATCACTTCTCATAATGTATTTCTATCTTTATATGACCCACAACGAACGGGGGTCCGGGGGCAGCGCCCCTGGCAGCGGGGTCTAGGGGCGGCAGCCCCTAGCAGGGTCCAAGGGGCAGAGCCCCTGGCTAGGGTCGAGCTGCCAGGTCAGCTTGGAAAAATTTTATTTCCATTAACTGTCTTAACACATTTTTCATTAGGTTTTTAATTTATTTTCTAATCGAACTTGGCTTTAGGCGAAGTTAAACCTTAGGCGAACTTAGCTTTAGGCGAAGTTAAACCTTAGGCGAACTTAGCTTTAGGCGAAGTTGTCATCAGGCGAACTTAGCTTTAGGCGAAGTTAAGCCTCAGGCGAACTTAGCTCTAGGCGAAGTTGTCATCAGGCGAACTTAGCTTTAGGCGAAGTTGCCATCAGGCGAACTTAGCTTGCAGGCGAAGTTCATCAGGCGAACTTGGCTTGCAGGCGAAGTTCATCGCTTTGAAGGCGAAGTTGCCCAGATGCAGGCGAAGTTGCCCAGACAGCCGCTGTTCGGTTTCTTTCCAGCATTTTGAGCGATTTTAACACCCTTTCTATGGTTCAATATCACCCACTACGCTTCCCGACCATTTTCGGTCGCTTATACACTAAAAAGCTTGGATCTTTAAACTTCAAGGATCAAGAATCATACCTTTTTGGGCTTGTTTGGATCTCGTTTACTTGCTAGTACACTAATCGCTCTCTCTCGGACCTGCCCGACTCTTCCCTTGGCTCGGCCGGCCGGCGGCGGTATGTGTGTGGTGTGTGTGTGTTTTGGGGTGTTAGGGAGTTTGGTGAAAATGAAGATATTTTGGGATTTTGGGGGTATTTATATCCCTGAAATCCCATTCTCATTTAACCCATCTCAATTAATCCACATCCAAGACCCGCTCCCTACCCGATATTAATTAATTACGCGAAATCACTAAACATAACTTCCTTTATTCATTATTAAAATTTTTAGGATGTTACATTACAGAATCAAGTCCCCGTGTGAGGAACCATTAACAGTCTGGCTCCGCGCGCTCAGCTCGTATCCAGAGCTCTTGAGCTTCCACAATCGCCTGTTGTCTTTCATCTGAGGCTGAGGTGGCACGGGCATCCGCCTCTTCGCGAGCCTGCAAGAGGGAGTTATAAGCAGTTTGTATTTCAGCAGCACTCTTGTCTTTGTGTTCAACCTGCTCCCTCTGCAACTTCAGCTCTGCTTCAAGTTTTTGGTCTTTAAAGTAAAATTTATATGAAGTTTTGCATGAGAATTTTAAGAAGATTACAAGCTATAAGTTTGTGACTTTCTTGAAAAATCATGGCAAAGCTATCATAAGATTTTTAAAACATGGAAAATCGTATGATTTAAATTTTTTTATTTGCGAAAATTTATAATTAACCAAAGATTGCCTGATGAAAGTTGTTACGAAAATAAAATTGGGTAGTGAAAATTTTACCACGTGGATTATATAATATAGTATAATTAAAAATGTCGTGAGAAGTTTAAATAATTAAAATTTTGAAGTGATCATCCAAAATAAACGGAATAGTTATAAAAATAAAATTTTTATAAACTTTTTGTACAAGGACTTTAAAGGCAATTTAAAGTTTACACAAAGGAAAATTTACTTGAAAAGTTGAGGTGAAATTTATTATACAACCTTCTTAATATGATGAAATTTATATAATAAGATTTGTGTTTGTAAATAGTCTTACGAACAGATGAACCAGCTATATATATACATACATATATTTTTAACTTATATCAAAGAGATCATAATGAACGAAACTTGTAATAAAATCATTGTGAAATCAAAATGAGAAAATTGGTGTAAAACTTTACCATATAAAATCGAGATATAAAAGAATTATTAACAATAAATAAAAAAATCATAACATTTATAAATGAAGGCTTGTGATAAGGATTTATAACAAAATAAAGGGAAAATGGTTTAAATTCTCGAAATGTAATAATAATGTTTTAAGATTTAAAGGCGGAAAAATCGTGCATGAACCACCATGTCTTGATATTCCGACACTAAAAACCTTTATTACAAAAATACCATGTTGGAGTCTAAACATGTGCACGTACCACCGTGTCTTTTTCATGTTTTCGACTCAAATAACGATTGTAACAAAAACAATAAATTAGAATACAACGTCATGTCAAAACACTAGTCCACGAAATCACCGTAGTTCTATTGTTTTAACACCGAAAATTAGGATGGCGGGCGGAACACTCGCATTCGACTACTTAAAGTGGTTATCATATTTAAGGAGATTTGAAACAACGGAATCCAAGTTAAGCTCGTGATCCATAAAACACAATAAAAACTAATGTTTTTGCGTTTTAAGGTAAGGATACCTTGAGTACTATGAAAGTGTGTGTATGTGTATATTTATGATTTGATAAAATAAATAAGTATATAAATAAACAAGTGTATTCAACAATCAAGTAGAGTAAACACATTAGGCAACACGTATAAGGACCCTAAAGTAAAGACTATACTAGGTCGTTATGTCTAACCACATATCCTATAGTCTTGTGGCTCTGATACCAATCTGTCACACCCCGACCAAAGGCGGCGGAACATGCGGGGGGTGTAACACCCCGACCAAAGGCGGATTATACATCGGGGCGCCACATATTGCTTCATTACTCGCGACACTATTGGTGTCAATATTTATTAATACACATTTTATCGCGCACGCGCAGCGGGGAAAATAAAGAACATAAATCAAACATAAATCAATATATTATAAATTATAACATTCAAACAACATTTACTTGTCTTGATACATTTTAATTCTAGGTTCAAAAGTAAAAACGTCCTACGTGTCCACAAGCTCCAAAACAGCTACTGCAAACCTGAACATGTGTTAAAATAAACGTCAAACACTTGCGTGTTGGTGAGAAATCAAGTTTAATAGATAATCATAGATAATCACAGTAAATCTGCGCGCAACACGTGTATGTCTAGAGTTTAACAAGGGTGTAATCAGATTGTGATCAAGCCTAAGATAGTTCATAGATCATAGTTCAATCCATGCTCCCAATTGAGCATAAAAACGAGAAAACATCTGTGCAAGTGTAAACAAAGAAAACCGTAAACGATAGGTCTCCCGTGTTCAACTAATGGTACCAACGGAACTGCGGAATAGGCCGAACAAAGCGGTTAATGATACACACATACAAATAAACAGCCAAGTAAACGTCCTCAACACATGGGATACTGCGCGACTAAAGTTCATAAACAAGTTTAAGACTCAAGTTTTGTATGAACACATGAACATCCCAAAGCATTTAAAATAAAAAGGGATTAGATACGAGATAACTCACATGATAAACGATGCGGTGATAGATAAAGCAAGAACCAACTTTAAACAAGCACAAGTTAACCTATAAATAAGATTATTGTTTTAATGATTTGTTTTAAGTCTTGATTATAAGTTAGCATAATTAATAAGTAAATTATAATATATATTACCGGAAAAGCAGGAAGAACAAGGAGGAAGACGGAGGCAGAGAGGAAGACGGCAGAGAGAGCAAGGGGCAAGAGAACAGGAGAGATTAAGTGTTTTGTGTGTGTAGTGTTAGGAAAAAAAAATACTATTATTTATAGAGAAACCCTAGGGAACACAATCCTAGAAAAGGGGAAAAGATCTCAAAAAGCAAAAGATATCAAAAAGCATAAGAATCCAAAAGCAAAAGATATCAAAAGATATGGCAGCTGCAGGGGGCAAGATAAAGCTGACAGGGAACAGTAACAGGCATGGGCAGGTCAGATAAAGGTACTGGTCAAGCATGGCAAAAGCAGATCTCAAAAGATAATGTCAGTCACTTTTTCTACCAACCAATGGGGTTGGTACGCATGCTGCGCCGAAAGTAACTATTCAGACATAAAGCAGATTAGGTCAACAGCTCAAAAGATAAGACAACACAAAAGCAACGGCTAGATTCAACACAAGAAAACTCAAAGGGTACAGCGCGAGAAGGCTAAGGCGCGAAGGCAAACACAGAAGGTCAAGAGAGCGCGAACGCGAAGGTAGACAAAAACAACCTTAACGCGTCGCGGAAAGAACTATATTTCCATGCGCACTGCGGGAAGAACCACATTTCTTAGCGCGCCGCGGGAGGAACTAAGATTCCTAGCGCGCCGCGGGAAGAACTATAATTCTTCGCGCGTCGAGGGAACTACAAATCCTTAGCGCGTCGCGGGAAGCGTTCGTCTCGCGTAACGCAGGAACAGATGGTCTTCACGCAGGATTCCTTGTAAGGGGTCTGGCGCGTGGAGCTGCGCAGACATCCTTAGGCGGGAAGGAACAAAGGACAAGCAAAGAGTTAGAAGAAAGAGGGAAGCAAGGCTTAAGGGCGGGACGGCGACAAGAGGGAAAAGAAGGCGGAAAGAGAGAAAAGGAGAGGGACGGGACAGCGGGAAGGAAACGAAAAGGCGGGAAGGAAAATACATATTATTATTAAAAATAAAATACAAGTATAAATATTAAATAATAAAAGAGAGATCGGGTCAGAGAAACGGGTACCTGGGTCGGGTCGGATCGGGGCAGATGTCACAGTCTCCCCTACTTTAAGAAATTTCGTCCCGAAATTTATCTCGAAGTAGGTTGCGCAGAGAACAGGTGCGGGTACTTGATCTTCATTTGATCTTCCCTTTCCCATGTAAACTCGGCTCCGCGCTTGGACTCCCAGCGAACTTTCACGATAGGGATACGACTGCGCTTGGTTTGCTTAACCTCGCGATCCATAATCTCAACAGGCTTCTCAATGAAATGCATGGATTCATCAACTTGAACTTCATCAAGTGGAATGTGAAGGTTCTCGTCAGCTAAACACTTCTTGAGATTGGAAACATGGAACGTTGGATGCACATTACTGAGCGCGAGCGGCAGGTCAAGTCTGTAGGCAACTTTTCCCACACGCGCGAGAATCTTGAATGGACCAACATAACGAGGAGCAAGCTTACCCTTCTTCCCAAAGCGGACAACACCTTTCCAAGGCGACACTTTGAGGAGAACAAGATCACCAACTTGAAATTCGAGAGGCTTTCGCCTACGATCTGCGTAACTCTTCTGTCGGCTTCTGGCAGTCAGCAAATGATCACGGATCTTGGCGATTTTATCGGTTGTCTCTTGAACAAGTTCGGGTCCTGTGATTTGAGTTTCACCCACTTCGCTCCAACAAATCGGGGATCGGCACTTACGACCGTAAAGTGCTTCAAATGGGGCCATACCGATACTGGAATGATAGCTGTTATTATAAGAGAACTCAATCAAAGGCAGGTGTGAATCCCAATTACCTCCAAAATCAAGAACACAAGATCGGAGCATATCCTCAAGAGTTTGAATAGTTCGCTCAGACTGACCGTCAGTCTGAGGATGATATGCCGTACTCATGTCCAAGCGAGTTCCTAGCGCAGATTGGAGAGATTTCCAAAAGCGAGATATAAAACGGCCATCGCGATCGGATATGATGCTCAAAGGAGTACCATGGCGGCAGACGATTTCCTTGACATAAAGCTGCGCGAGATGCTCAACACGGTAGTTTTCACGAATGGGCAGAAAGTGAGCAGATTTAGTCAATCGATCCACTATTACCCAAATGCTATCATGTTTGCTTGCTGTCAAAGGTAACTTGGTAATAAAGTCCATCGCTATACCTTCCCATTTCCACGTAGGAATTTCTGGTTGTTCGAGCAAACCAGATGGGCGCTGGTGTTCAGCTTTAACTTTAGAACAAGTCAGGCACTTAGCTACGAACACAGCAATATCCTTTTTCATACCAGGCCACCAATAAGTTATGCGCAAATCCTTGTACATCTTATCAGCGCCGGGATGAATAGAATACCGAGATTTGTGCGCTTCACTCAGGATATCAGCGCGAAGATTCTCATCACAAGGGATCCAGATGCGATTGAGATAGCAGAGAATTCCACTCAGATTAGGGACAAAGAGTGCTTCCGCGCCACACGCTAACTCGGCGCGAAGGTTACCATTACTGATGGATGCGCGCTGCGCGTCACGAATACGCGATTCAAGGTTGCTTTGAATCGGCGCGAAGTGAAGCTGGGTGCGCGGCAAGATACAGTTAAGTTGGCAGGGTTTTCGGCTGAGCGCATCGGCTACCACATTAGCCTTACCAGGATGATACCGGATCTCACAATCGTAATCGCTGATGAGTTCGTTCCATCGGCGTTGCCTCATGTTAAGTTCCTTTTGATCAAAGATATGCTGAAGGCTTTTATGGTCAGTGTAAAGGATACACTTAGTACCATAAAGGTAGTGTCTCCAGATCTTCAAGGCAAAAACAACTGCACCAAGCTCGAGGTCGTGAGTTGTATAATTCTTTTCATGAACCTTAAGTTGCCTTGATGCGTAAGCGATAACCTTGCCTCGTTGCATAAGAACACAACCGAGACCTTGGTTGGATGCATCGCAATACACGACAAAATCATCATTACCCTCAGGTAGCGCAAGAACAGGAGCTTCACACAACAAACGCTTGAGCGTTAGAAAGGCTTCTTCTTGCTTCGAGCCCCAAATATACGGTTTACCTTTGTGCGTCAGAGCTGTTAAAGGCAAAGCGATCTTTGAGAAGTTCGAAATGAAACGCCGGTAATAACCAGCTAAGCCCAGAAAGGAACGGATCTCAGAAGGAGAGGATGGCGTAATCCAGTTCTTGATTGCTTCAATCTTGGATGGGTCGACATGAATACCCATCTTGTTTACAACATGACCAAGAAACTGTACTTCATCAGACCAGAATTCACACTTGGAAAGCTTAGCATAGAGTTGCTCGGTTCGAAGCTTTTGCAATACCAATCGGAGATGTTGCTCATGCTCGGTCTTGGTCTTAGAATACACCAGAACATCATCGATAAACACGATCACGAATTTATCCAAGAAAGGCCTACACACCCGATTCATAAGATCCATGAAAACGGCGGGTGCGTTGGTTAGACCGAAGGACATGACCAAGAATTCAAAATGGCCATAACGAGTACGAAAAGCAGTCTTCGGAACATCTTCATCGCGGATGCGCAACTGATGATAACCAGAACGGAGATCGATCTTCGAGAAACAGGAGGCACCTTGGAGTTGATCAAAGAGGTCGTCAATACGCGGTAAGGGATACCGGTTTTTAATGGTGAGTTTGTTCAACTCGCGGTAATCAATACACATGCGAAACGATCCATCTTTCTTTTTAACGAACAACACCGGAGCACCCCAGGGCGAAGAGCTAGGGCGAATGAATCCTTTAGCAGTCAACTCTTGAAGTTGGCTGGCCAATTCTTGCATCTCAGCGGGTGCAAGACGGTAAGGAGATTTAGCAACGGGGGAAGCACCAGGGACAAGATCAACACGAAACTCGACTTCACGAGCGGGAGGGATACCAGGAAGATCATCAGGAAAAACTTCAGGAAAATCACGCACAACAGGGATATCGCGAAGCTTCTTTCCTTCATCGGGTTTAACCACATGGGCTAGAAATGCAATACACTTCTTCCGCATGAGTCTTTGGGCTTCGGCGCAAGACATAAGTTTAAGACCACTGGAGGGTTTTTCGCCGTAGATATGAAGATCACCATTTTCTCGAGGAATGCGAATCAACTTCTTGGCGCAAATAACTTCGGCGCGATTCTTCGAGAGCCAGTCCATACCAATAATAACATCGAAGCTTCCAAGAGGCATAGGGATGAGGTCGATCAGAAAATCGTTTTCGTTAAGGTTAAGCGTGCAATCTTTAATTACCGAGTTAATTAAAATAATTTCACCATTAGCCAATTCAACTGAAAAATCTTCTTTTAAATCGCTGCGCGGTCGCGCAAGCTTCTGCTCGAAGGCGCGAGAAATAAAACTTCTATCGGCGCCAGTATCAAAAAGCATAGATGCATAAAATCCGTTAAGCAAAAATGTACCATTAACTACGTCGTTATTCGCTTGCGCTTGGTGCGCGGTTATGTTAAAAGCTCGGCCACGCGTCACTTGGTTCGAAATTTGGTTCACCGGATTCGCTTGAGTAATCTGAACTTGTAGCCTTGGGCACGCGTTCCGGAAATGACTTGGATCACCGCAGTTAAAGCACGATCTGGGTCGTGGGTTTTGGTAAGTTGGCTGTGGGTTCTGCGGGTAAGCTGGTGGTGTTGGCGCAATCGGATTGGAGGGAGGGGTTCTACAGTACTCAACGGAGTGACCTACGCGGCCACATCGGTTACATTGTCGACACGGGACTTGAGGTGGGTGATGAAGTCTACAGGTTGGGCAAAAGGGTTGGTTTCCTGTGTAAGGTTTCTTAGTTGGCGGGGCAGGGAGTGCGGGATTGGTTAAGGCATAGTTGTGGACTACAGGAGGTGCTGGGTAGGTTGACAGTGGGTTAGGCGCGTATGCTAGAGGCTGGTAAGCGGGTTGCTGGACTATGGGCGGGTTGGTAAGCGCGTAAGCTTGTCTGCGCCTACGTTTCTGGTTATGGTTTGAGGGTTCTGGTTTGGTTTCTGTTGGTTCAGGGACAGTCTTGGTGGGTTTGGTCTTCTCAGTTCCCCGCAGGAACAGGGTTCCTGCTCTGACATGGTTGTCGCTGAGCACAGCGGCCAATTCGATGGCGTCAGAGAGGGTAACTGGGTTTCTGGCCCATACAGAATCTTGAATTTCCATGGGGAGACCCCCAAGGAATTTCTCGATGGCTCGGCGGGAAGGGGTAACAAGGTGAGGGACCAGTAAGCTTAGCTCGTGGAAGCGCGTCGCGTACTCGCGCGCTTCACCGCTGTATTGCTTCAAGTTCCAGAATTCTTCCTCCAGGCGCTTAACTTCGTTGGGAGGGCAGAATTCTCGCGTAAGAATTTCCTTGAATTCCTCCCATGTCATGCTAGAAGCAGCCTCTGCGCCACGCGCATGAGCTACTCCATTCCACCATGTAAGCGCTCTGGATTCCAGGACACTGGAAGCATATAGGGTTCGTCTTTCTGAGGGGCATTGGGTATGGAGGAAAGTGTTTTCTATCTTCTCGAGCCACTGGAGCATCACGGTGGCTCCTTCAAGACCTTTGAACTTCGGAGGGTTACCCGCATTAAATGTCTTAATGTTATAACTCGAGGTGTTGGTATTGTTTTGGCTCAAAGCTTGGGCTATTGCGGCGGCCATTTCCTGGGAACGTTGCTGTCTACGCATGCGCGAGGCTTCTCTTCTCTGAAATCGGCGAGATAGCGGAGGCATTCTAAAAAAATTTTAATTTTAGTTAATATCTTAGTTTTATCGCAAAGTATAACTTTATAGAGCTTGGTTTCGCAGAGTTAGATACTATCAAAAGTTAAAGTAGATTAAATGACCCTAAATGCAGACTTAATAAAGGTAACAAATTCGAATCAAGAATCGACAATTCATGTATCACCATGACTTTCCGAATCCCCAATTTAAAATATACGAGCAAACGAGTATTGGAGATTGACGATTCATGTATCACCATGACTTTTCAATCTTCAATATAAAACATACAAGAAAATGAGTATTGGAGGTTGACAATTCATGTATCACCATGACTTTTCAAGTCTCCAACCTCAGAACATAATCGTAAATGGAAATTGAAAATCAACTATTCATGTATCACCATGACTTTTCGGATTTTCAAACCCAACAAACGAATATGTAAGAAAAATCAATAAAAATCGAAATTCGACAAAAATCGAAATATCGCGAAATAAAACATAAAATCATATACCGCGCAAGCGCGAGCATATTCATAAATAACGAGTAATTAACAATAAGCGCGCAAACATGAGATTTCTCTCATGCGCGAGAAGGGACTCTTAGGTATTCTAGGCCGTTACGTCTAACCACCTATCCTAAAGTCAACGAGCTCTGATACCAATCTGTAACACCCCGACCAAAGGCGGATTATACATCGGGGCGCCACATATTGCTTCATTACTCGCGACACTATTGGTGTCAATATTTATTAATACACATTTTATCGCGCACGCGCAGCGGGGAAAATAAAGAACATAAATCAAACATAAATCAATATATTATAAATTATAACATTCAAACAACATTTACTTGTCTTGATACATTTTAATTCTAGGTTCAAAAGTAAAAACGTCCTACGTGTCCACAAGCTCCAAAACAGCTACTGCAAACCTGAACATGTGTTAAAATAAACGTCAAACACTTGCGTGTTGGTGAGAAATCAAGTTTAATAGATAATCATAGATAATCACAGTAAATCTGCGCGCAACACGTGTATGTCTAGAGTTTAACAAGGGTGTAATCAGATTGTGATCAAGCCTAAGATAGTTCATAGATCATAGTTCAATCCATGCTCCCAATTGAGCATAAAAACGAGAAAACATCTGTGCAAGTGTAAACAAAGAAAACCGTAAACGATAGGTCTCCCGTGTTCAACTAATGGTACCAACGGAACTGCGGAATA
This sequence comes from Bidens hawaiensis, assembly GCF_021521415.1. Classification (NCBI taxonomy): domain Eukaryota; kingdom Viridiplantae; phylum Streptophyta; class Magnoliopsida; order Asterales; family Asteraceae; genus Bidens; species Bidens hawaiensis. The sequence continues at coordinate 32,821 of NW_027498209.1, read as the reverse complement.
GGCCGAACAAAGCGGTTAATGATACACACATACAAATAAACAGCCAAGTAAACGTCCTCAACACATGGGATACTGCGCGACTAAAGTTCATAAACAAGTTTAAGACTCAAGTTTTGTATGAACACATGAACATCCCAAAGCATTTAAAATAAAAAGGGATTAGATACGAGATAACTCACATGATAAACGATGCGGTGATAGATAAAGCAAGAACCAACTTTAAACAAGCACAAGTTAACCTATAAATAAGATTATTGTTTTAATGATTTGTTTTAAGTCTTGATTATAAGTTAGCATAATTAATAAGTAAATTATAATATATATTACCGGAAAAGCAGGAAGAACAAGGAGGAAGACGGAGGCAGAGAGGAAGACGGCAGAGAGAGCAAGGGGCAAGAGAACAGGAGAGATTAAGTGTTTTGTGTGTGTAGTGTTAGGAAAAAAAAATACTATTATTTATAGAGAAACCCTAGGGAACACAATCCTAGAAAAGGGGAAAAGATCTCAAAAAGCAAAAGATATCAAAAAGCATAAGAATCCAAAAGCAAAAGATATCAAAAGATATGGCAGCTGCAGGGGGCAAGATAAAGCTGACAGGGAACAGTAACAGGCATGGGCAGGTCAGATAAAGGTACTGGTCAAGCATGGCAAAAGCAGATCTCAAAAGATAATGTCAGTCACTTTTTCTACCAACCAATGGGGTTGGTACGCATGCTGCGCCGAAAGTAACTATTCAGACATAAAGCAGATTAGGTCAACAGCTCAAAAGATAAGACAACACAAAAGCAACGGCTAGATTCAACACAAGAAAACTCAAAGGGTACAGCGCGAGAAGGCTAAGGCGCGAAGGCAAACACAGAAGGTCAAGAGAGCGCGAACGCGAAGGTAGACAAAAACAACCTTAACGCGTCGCGGAAAGAACTATATTTCCATGCGCACTGCGGGAAGAACCACATTTCTTAGCGCGCCGCGGGAGGAACTAAGATTCCTAGCGCGCCGCGGGAAGAACTATAATTCTTCGCGCGTCGAGGGAACTACAAATCCTTAGCGCGTCGCGGGAAGCGTTCGTCTCGCGTAACGCAGGAACAGATGGTCTTCACGCAGGATTCCTTGTAAGGGGTCTGGCGCGTGGAGCTGCGCAGACATCCTTAGGCGGGAAGGAACAAAGGACAAGCAAAGAGTTAGAAGAAAGAGGGAAGCAAGGCTTAAGGGCGGGACGGCGACAAGAGGGAAAAGAAGGCGGAAAGAGAGAAAAGGAGAGGGACGGGACAGCGGGAAGGAAACGAAAAGGCGGGAAGGAAAATACATATTATTATTAAAAATAAAATACAAGTATAAATATTAAATAATAAAAGAGAGATCGGGTCAGAGAAACGGGTACCTGGGTCGGGTCGGATCGGGGCAGATGTCACAGGGGGTGCAACCGATTGCCCAAATACACAAGACACTACTTAAATGCTCAAATATGAATAACGTAGTCATGGAAATATCGTTTAAAAGATAAACAAAATTTGTAGCGAAAATGAGGCTATGAAAGTATTACACAAATTGTTATTGAATAGTTGGATTTGGTCATGAATAATCAAGACACAAAATGAAATCTCATGAGCGTAAAGTTACCATCGAAACCTCTCATCAAATGAAAATAAAATCGCAATAATTGTGAGACTCGAATTTATGTCGAAATACGTAAATCGTGTTTTATATGCACTTTGAAAATATCAGAATAACATCGAAAACGAAGTCTCAAGTAAAGTCGTTTTACTTTTTTTTTCCAAGAAATGTACATAACAACAAAGCATCGCGGTAACGCATAGCTAGGTAAAATATTTAAACCATTATTAAATGTAATTATTGTAACCCAAATTGTTAAAGGTGTTTGTATACATAACGTTATTGTGATGAAAATAAGCTATATAGAGTGATTATGCTTGCGATAATAAGATGTAATAGTTGCGTCAATCGTTATTGAACAAAATTCAGGTCATAATACGAAGCATAAAGTATTTGTAAACGCGTCCCAAAAGATTTGCAAAGCCATGGTCATTGAGTTTATGAAATATGGTGAAAGTTGTAATTTATTACTAAATAATTCCCTCATTCAACATTCAAATGAAACCTCGTATTTATAAAGTTATTAAGAGATTTATCACCTTAGGTGACAATATTTAAAATCTTGAAATTGTACTCATAATCGTTTAACAACCTTTGAAAACAAATCCTCATAATCAAATTTTATTGTCATGGCGATACAATATATACATATATATACATATTTTTAGAGTGTATAATTTAAAAGTGATTATTTGAACACATGAGGTTGTTATAAAACACTAGTTGTATGTAGGTATACATACATATATATATATATATATATATAAAGGAATTTAAGGGTAAAGTGAAGCCTGCGTGTGTATGGAGAGGTTTTAGGCTTTGGATGGTGAATGGTTTGGAAATTTGGTGAAGAGTGAGTATGTTTCGGTTGGCTTGCGTAGTTAAGCTCGTGATCCATAAAACACAATAAAAACTAATGTTTTTGCGTTTTAAGGTAAGGATACCTTGGAGTACTATGAAAGTGTGTGTATGTGTATTTATGATTTGATAAAATAAATAAGTATATAAATAAACAAGTGTATTGAACAATCAAGTAGAGTAAACACGTATAAGGACCCTAAAGTAAAGACTATACTAGGTCGTTATGTCTAACCACCTATCCTATAGTCTTGTGGCTCTGATACCAATTTGTCACACCCCGACCAAAGGCGGCGGAACATGCCGGGGTGCATCGATTGCCCAAATACACAAGACACTACTTAAAGTGACAATATTTAATCAACTCATTTATTTCAAAAATCAATAATCAACACCTCTCGTTCACACAAACAAATTTAATAAAAGTAACATTTATATTGTTCGTTTTACTAATACCCTAATAGTCTTGGTAACATTTCTCATCAAGTCCTTGAGTCAACAAAAGTCAAACCTGTAACATTTCATAAAATAAAGTTTGTCAACACAAAGGTTGGTGAGCAATTCATAAGTTTGAGCATATAAGTATATAGTAATAAAAAGCCACAAAACTTGTATACAAAACAATAAATAAAATCAACAACTTGGATAAATTGACAATCACTAATAGAATTACGTTAGCGCCAGCTAGCTACAAGGGGTTGCCAGGTAGTCTAGGATTTAATAGAATATCGTTAATTGCATTACGTTAACGACACCTTGTCATTACCAAATGGTCTAGGATTTAATAGAATATCGTTAATTGTGTTACGTTAACGACACCTTGCCATTACCAAATGGTCTAGGATTTATAGATTCAACCAACCGAAAGCGATTAACAAATAGACATATAGCATAGAACACCAAATCAAGCAAGTATTTAAGTAATGTATACAATCACGTTTGTGGGTTTAAGATTTCAAATAAATAAAGCATTTGGTTTGATAATATGAAATGTCACCCCAAAAACAAAAGATAGAAAACGGGGTATGAAGTTACTCACCTCGATTGATGAACCGAGAAATAAATAGATAAGTAAATGAAGCTGAACGGTAAACGACATATCCGACTTGAAACGATAAACACCTTAGCTAAGATAAATAATATAATATATGTTAATGAACTTGAAACCATAATGAAACTATATTGGAAACAATGAACGATGAGGTTCGGTTGTAGATCGGATTACCGGTTAATTTGTAAATGATTAGGGACTCACACTTAATTGATTAATTTAAAATAATATAATATTATTTTATTGGGCTTTTAAATAACTATAAACTAATATTAAATAAAAACAAAACGAGTTTAAATCAAGAGTTCGGTTTTATAAAAAAAATGAATTTATAATGAAGCTTATAATAATATTATTTATGATAATGATAGTGATAATAATAATTTAAAAGAAATATATGTTTCATTATATATATATATATATATTGATATGTATAAGATAAAGATGATAATAATACATAGTAATACTAACAATTGAGAAATGTTGTTAAAACTAATAATAGTAGTAGTAATAATAAATATAATAATTATTACTTTATTATTGAAAACGTTATTAATAGATTTATAAGTTTTATTAATAATAATTATTATTATAATAATTATATGTGTCACATTAATAATAACTAATACTTATAACATTTTAGTAATAGTAGTATTAGTAATAAAAAGATATAACTCGAGTGACAATGACGTTAAATGGTAACTAGGCCCGACATGGGTTTCGGTTTAGTAAAACAAGTAGATAATATTTGTATAATAGAATTTGTAGTATTACTTAATAATCATACTATTAATGATAATAATAATCGTAATAATAATAATCTATTATTATGAAAATAATGATATTAATAATTGTTTTGTTAAATGATAATAATAACAATAATAATAGTGATAATAATAATAATAATAATAAATATTATCTTGTTAATATTAATAATAATAATCCTTATGTATTTATGTTAATACTAGTAGTAATAGTAAATTTATTAAGTATAAAAAGAAACAATACCAAAACCGATCTAGGATGAGACTTGAAACCCGTGACCTCTAGTTCAACAACTAACGTAACCAACCAACCGAACCAAGATAATAATTTGTTAATTAAACTCACAATTGCTAATTTTTTTACCTATTAGTCGTTCACGAGTCGTCGGAGATGAAGGCTGCCGGAGACGTGGTGGGTCACCACCACTAGGCTTCCTACCTTGTCGCCGGAGCTAATTCCGGCCGCCGGAGGCGCGCCAGAAAATCAAATCAGAAAAAAAGAGAGACGCGGGGAGAGAAAGAGAGTCGAGAGAGAGAGAGAGACGAGAGAGAGAGTTCACCGAGAGAGAGAGAGAGAGAGAGAGCCGAGAGAGAGAGAGAGAGCTAGAGCCGAGAGAGAGAGAGAACAGAGGTAGAGAGAGACGGTTGAGGAATGGTTTTCCGGTCGCCGGAAAAGCGACCGAAGAGGGAAAGAGAGCAGCGAGGTTGGGCACGGAGGTGTTTGGGGTCGGAGTTACGAAGGAGAGGGTGGAGGAAGACGACCGGAGGTGGGTGGTGGTGCGGTGGTGGCCGGAGATGGCGTCGCCGGCTTCTCGCCGGACTTGCGGGGTCGCCGGAAAATGGCTGGAGTGGCTGGCGGCTTGAATAATATGAGTTAGGTTAGGGTTTTTAGGTTTAAATATATGTTACATATTTTCAAAAAAAGTCCCTCAAGTTTGGTATTTGGTTTATAACTAAATTAAACCTTGTATAGCTTTAAGGAAAACACATTTTAGCCCCTAAAGTTTATTTAACCAAACTTATAAACTAAAATTAACGGTATTTTGACGAACCTCGCACACGCTAGAGTTATAACATCAATGATTTGCTCAAATTGCCGGTTCGGTTTTACAAATTTAACCACAAATACAAAGTATAATTTATTAAATAAAACGCGAAGAATCGACATGTTACAAAATGAATACAAAACGAGACCCGAAATTGACGAATGTCATATCCTGGCTACTGGCCAAAGTATTAGCCAGGTAAAAAGACAAGTCAGTATGAAGGTCGTGGCGGGAGCGGTCATGTTGGTGCATCATTTCGGCAGGCGGCACACAGTGTTTTACAAAAATCATACAGGTCCCGGGATCAGAAAACCGGGACCCATTTGTAATATCTCTTGGAGGGACAAACATATCATAATCATCCCCCAGGTTCACATCTCCGTAATAACGAGAACCTGAGGCTTCGAGGCGCACGGGGATTGAAGATAGCTGTTGAGGAGCAGTCTGTGTGGTTGCTTCCCCGACACCTCGGAACGCTTGCCCAATCTGATAACCTCCTTCCCCACCAGTGGTTAAAGGGGAAGAGGTAGCAAAAATTTGTGGAGGAGAACGAGGGGGAGACTCCTCGGTCCTGAAACCCTCCGCATTCACGGCAGGGTTGTCCTCCTGGGAACCAGTGGCACTCCCAGTCTGAAAAAGATAGTCAAAACGACTATCAGTACCAAACTGGATGTTAGGTTCCTCCACCGAAACATCAACCGGATGAGTGGGTGATTTTTCTTCTGTTGTATTCTCAGGCGGAGGAGACAGTGGTTTATCGGATTTGGGAGTTGGAGTGGGCAACCTCTCAGATACATCGTCCCCAAAAATCGATGGATCTGCAAAAAAGAAAAGCTACACTTAGCTAACACTTCAAAACAACACAGTATATAGAGTGAAATACATACCATCCACTATATCCATCCGTTCCGCAAGACTATATTGGGGCTTCTTGGGACGTTGGGTTTTCCTTCTTTTCTTCGATGACCCCTCTCCAGCGTCCACAGTTCTTGCACCCGCATCACCCGCTTGAAAGAACGAAAAAGCTCTCTTCTTCTCCAACTCTGTCAATAAATGAGAGACAGAGGAAAATTCAGGGGCATCGTCATCAGAATTCCTCTCCTCTTGGGAGGCAGAAAACTCAGAGGCATCGTCATCATCGCTTGATGATAGAATGGCGATCATCCCATCAGAAGTAATGACATTAAGCGGAGGAGGGTTTAGAACATACGCACCTGTTTGAAAGGTGGTGTCCGAAATTACAGGTTCAGCCCGCACCTTAGTTGGAAAAAGAAATCGAGACTTGGTCTTCTCAAGGATAGGTTGGTCCCCCGCATCACGGATGCTTTTACGAACACAACCCCTATCTTCAAAAAGGGCGTTAAGCATAGAGCCCCGACCTGAAAAGATGAAAAATCAATTATGAAAAGCCTCGAGGAAGAGAAAAGGCAAAAAAGACAACTTACGTTCATTCAGATCAACGAAAATAGGCTCCATAAATTATGATGGCCACAAGCGGCTCATGCCTGCCCACACTAGGGCTTCCTCAGGCAACGACTGCATTGGCGTTGGCTCCGCTGTTAGAATGCGATACCAATCACGACCCTCGTGAGCGGCCGTGACAACGTCCAGGAGTGCAGAATTAACCGGACGACAGACCATGGCAACAGGTACCACGTCCTCTGAGATCCAAAAAAACTTATTGCGCCAGTTGGCAAACCCCTTCTCAACCTCGTATCCGATACTTCGATCGGAGAATCCTTGACACGTAAACCAACCGTCACGATTGGCAAGTCGGTAGAAGATGGGGAATCGGTCAATATGTGGTACCAGGTCACGTGCTATACATACGAATTCGTAGTGACGAATCCGCATTACAGCACGCAGATGCAATTGGGATAAATGGAACCCATAAGCAGTTAACACCTTCATGAAAAATTTCGTTATGGGAAAACGGAAATTCCCATAGACGAAATAATTAGAACAGACAGCCATTTTGCCAGGCGGCTGCAGGCTGGTTATAGAACCCGGAGAAGGAAACTCCGGTTCCCACTCCGGTGGAATGCCGTAAGTCTCCAACAACTTCTCGTATTCAGAACGATCCCATGAAACTTCTATTTCATCAACCTCAGTCAGAACATTCGACATTATAGTAGGATTTGATGAGATAGCAAGAAGGTATACAAGAAGTTCAGTATTTTATCAGAGAAAAAGCAATAAGATAATAAGGAAACAAAGTCGATAAAACTTCGAATAGAACATCAACATGGCAGTGGTGATGGGACATGGTAGCGTTGAGAGCTGGTGTTGGGCAGCTCGCTTGAGAAAAATTTCAGCTTGTATATGCATAGATTAATTATACAAATTGGAAAGCAGAGGGTACAAGTGGGAATGCCCATCGACCCCTGAAATTGCATATATATATAAATATATTCCATATAATCGAGATCAACATTAAGATTTCAGCATTTAGAAAACAATTCATTCGGGTTTTGCAATCAATATGTAACTTGAATTGAAAACAAACATTAAACTAACAGTCCATTAAACCCTAGCCAATTAATAGTAGAACAAGATAAAATTGAAGGCATATACCTCATAATAGATGAAATCCTGCATATAATCCTTCAATAGATTGAAAATTTTTACTTCAATCAACTCCTAATACCCTAAGGTAGTTAACCCTAGCCGACTGAAAATTGAACGGGTCATGGTGTTGTAGCACCGTGGTAGACAGATGGCGTGTTGTAGCGTGGGACTTATGGAGAAGATCAATGACCAAAGAACCCTAGATAGCGTTTGTGAGAGAATTGGGAGAAGATCGTGGGTCTGATTGACTGGAGATTGGGTGGGGTTTCAATTTTTTATTTGGATTCAAAGATGACATGCATACATGACACGCGGTTTTATTATTTTAATTTATGACATTAGTTCAATGACACACAAAAATAGTGTCATAACTCTTCTAATTTTTAAAAAATATGACGTTTTTTTAATGACACACGTAAATACGCGTCATAAATCACCGCGTGTCATTGTGCGCATATCATTAAAGGCATTGTTTCTAGTAGTGTTATATGATGTTGATTACTTGATTCTTGAAACAAAAACAAATGAATGGAAACGACTGGTGAAATTAACTCGAATATAAAGATACACACGTACACTTAATTAAACACAAGCATATCATTATCAAAATTAAACTGTCGCTTACCAATCAAATACAAAGGTAGGATTACACCCAAAGCTTTAGGAATCAATACAAATCACCAAGCTTAAAATGTTCAAAGTACTTAAATATATTTGTTCTTAAATATTAACTAATCAATTAAACTCCTTATGATTGAAGCTTGAGGGCTATCATCATCAATGGTGGACAATAACCGCGAGAGACGATCACTAAGATCATCAACCTCTTTGCGCAAGTTCCTCACGTAGTTGCAGGTCTCTTGTAGTACCTTTGAAGCCGAGGCCTAAACAAAAATGATCAGGTATGTTAGTAGGTATGAGGATTGAGTAGGTTTTTTCTGTTACAATATTTATGTACAAAAGGTTGTTGTCCTGTATGTGTGACCATTGTGAAACACATAATTATGTGTAGGGACATTTGAAAATAATTTTGAACATTAAATTATTGAGTTTTATTTTTTAATATATGAAAACCCTATGGAGTATATAATCCAAAACCAGTATATTTGAATCTTGGTTTATATTAATTATTAACTAAATATCATAAAATTTTCATCTCGTGAAATATTATTAATGTAACAAGTTGAAAGATACGTTTAGCAAAACCCTCTGAGCTACTAACTAGTGAGTCCTATGACACATACCTTGTTGGAACGACGGTTTCTTAGCTCAGGAAGAAGTTGTTGCAACTTGGAGACGAGTTCAACGATTTGGTCGTCTGTGATCCTAGTTGCTCCACGTGATCGGCGGCTCGACATTCCAAATGGAGTCAAATGTGAAGATATGATATATAGTTAGTATATATGTAAGAAAGCAGTCGAGTAGGCTAAGTGACTTAAGTTTATGCATGTAATTGGAGGTTGCTAGGGGGGTATATATATATGATTTGAATATGAGTGATGTATTGAAAGATGTACCGTGTACGTATATATGAGAAAACATGCCGGGCCGATGATGTTTTGGCTATGTGTGAGCAGAAATGGAGCCATGTAGGGTACGTGGTTCACCCCACCATGCATGACTTTCGGTAAACTTAATTAGCTTCATTTAACCGTAGTTATCGGGTCGTCTGTTGGTTCTATCATAATGTTTTCGGACCAGTTTCGTTGGATTGAATTAGTTCTAGTTAAAGGCATGCATGAAGAAATTATATTTCTTTCATGATTACCATGGAAAACCGTTAACCAATCACTTTTTGACGTTTTAACAGACAATTTCATTATAGATTTTGATGTCGTGTTGACGAGAATAATATGTAGTTGGTGATTTATATCTTTTGTAAAGTACTAGTTATAGTTATAAATTTATAATCCATAAATAAACAAAAGCCTAGCTCCTAATTTAGGCTAATACGTACCCAAATTGGACGCATCTTCATTTAGGCCTTGAACAAAACCAAAAGTTTTTCTTACTACTTAAACTATATGTTCCTACCCGCGAAACACGATCGTTTAGTGTGATGAGCTCTCCACGGTATACCTTTATGAAATCCCAGTACGAACAAAACATGTTGAAATTGACATTCACTTCGGCATAGACAAAGTTCGTGTCTAAAGAAAATTGTAATCGAACATTAATTAATCTGATCTTTCCCATCTTCATGTTTACATCTTTAAACAAATAAAAAAACTCAAAGTCACCTTTTCAAAACAAAAGTTATACGAACGTTCAAATAATCATTATGAATTCAATTGCCAAATCTTTATGCAAACTAAAACATTTTAATAACATCCATAATCCTTGAGTTTTTGGTAGCCGGAGGCTTGTGTATGGGGTTCTCGACTCTCGTGTTCTTAAATTAGGAAAAGTCGTATTAGTTGGAAGGACATCATACATGATTCCATTTGACTTTATCTTTTAAAATATATCATGAGTCAAAGTACTACTAGTTGTGAAAATTAGGGGTTTTCAAGCAATGCTTGATATTGGTAATATTGTTGAGATTGAGCTATATGCCAAGGTCATATAAACGGGTGTTTGGTTGGAAGACATCAAAGTTTTGAAAGGCTTTAATAATTTAGAGGTTGGGTATTTATGATAAAGTATCACAAGCTCTGGAAAGAAAGAAAAAAATTCGAATTTGATATGAGGCAATTTAAGATTAATAATTTTTCATTCATTCTCATCCAATCATATTTTGCGAACCTGAAGTGTTATCACGGAACTTGAACTAATTTTTTTGGTGTCTTTGAGTCGTTATATGAATGGATTTTCTTTTTGTTGAAGTTGAGTTTGTAAAGGGAAAATAGGTTTGAGATATATTTAAAACCGTTGAACTGATTTAATAGTTACAATATAAATCTAATTATTAATTTTGTAAATATCTAGTCGTTAAATAACCATTAGCCATCGCTAAATACATGGAGTGGAAGGAATGATATCAAGGTGGCATCTTCTCTGTTTCCCACCCCATACTCACCACCCTAAATTTACCAAAATCAAATAGTAAAACTAAAAACATATGTTTGTAACAGCAACATTATAAAACGTGAAAGATATTTTTATAATTTATAACTATTTATATAGGCTTTCCAAAATATGAGCAATTGAGCATATGCTAGAAGTCTTTTGGATTTCGCTTTTTTTAATCTGAATGTAAAAGGAAAAAAGTTTGTGGTTTAGTTATCAAGTTAACTTATGGATTGACTCGAATAATCTCAGCCACATGTACGTCACGTGATCTATTTGATTAACCGGGAAGTTGTCGGCGATGACCATGGGGGACATGTTTTCAAATCTTAACAGGAGAGTGTTGTCTGAAACCTTAATCTTCTTTTTCAAGTGATGCTATTATTATTTTGATTAATTTCATAACTTGTTACATCGAAATTTAAGTCAAGCGGCTAGTCCCATTTAAACATCAAATCTTTTATAACCTAAATTGATTGATCTTAAAGTTACAATTATATAATATCACTACGCATAAGTCACTGAACTCGGCTAAATAGCTCCACAAGTTGCAAGCGCGAGGAATCCAAGAGTATCAGATGCATAAGGAATAAACACACGTTGGTTGTCAATGCACGTTTTCTCGTGTTTGATCACTTTGCGTGAAACGACTTTTAAGCCAATCTGGCCCATGGTGAACATATATACTACTCCCCAAACCCATAAGAGGGGAAACTCCTGCTAGATCCATACACGAGTGCTTCCCTCATATCCATCCAAAGATCAAAATGTTAGCCGGTGTGAGTGCTAATTTTCAATCCAATGGGTTAGTCAAAAAAATTCACCGGTGCTTCTTTTACCGATATCTCGGCAAGCCTAAATATATAAAAAAGAATGTCCCGAACCTAGTTGTGTTGGTATTTGAACCCTGGGAGCTATCAACAAAGGAGTCCAAACACACTATGCAATAAACATGGCATATCTTATCAACCGGGAATATAGGAATCATGAGGCGACCCTTAAGATAACAATACTTCACAGGTGACTTATGTTGGCCTAGCTCGTCTATATGTAGTTTAGTTTTATTCGAACAAATTCTATTTATAGATATGAAAACTTTATATATATCATATTATATATAATCAAACCGCTTATAATATCATATGTATTTGAGAAAACTCCAATAAATATCCACCACCAATGGCCTAATGGTAGAATGCTTGTGTGTTTATGTGTATACACAAGTTTGATTCTTACTTGCGTCATTTTTGGTGGATTATTACAATAAATGACTAGGATATTGGTCCGTGTTACACACAGGTGAAAAATATTTCAAACGTCACATATATGTAGATATTATAAGAATTCTTTACCTTGTACTTTTCAAAACCACAAGATATAGGAAAAATATGTATAAATGATAGAATGAGAAACTGTATAAATATACAAATCCTTGAATTGCTAAGATAATAGTCATACTAAAAAAGGGAACAGAAAATCAACTATAAATAATTATTTGTAGTCAAAATCGTTTTTAAATCATTTGAAGGGAAATAGTTGGTTATGATTTTAAAAACATTAATTAGTGGGGTTATAGTTCTAGAAAACATTAATTAGTGAATTATGTGACAATTCTATAGATGGAAACCGGATGACTTGGAAGCCTATGTGGACATGTTAGTCGAAGGCCATGTGGATATCTTGTATATTGCTTTAATTGTATAGTAAGATTTGAGCTAGGCTTCTGCAAGGTTGTCAGTTCGAACCTGAACCCACCCGGGTTTTTGTCCCACCTTGTGTTACCCTAGAGAGTTCTCTATTGTGGCGGCACACCTACTGTCAAGTGGCAGCTAGGGGTGTGCACGGTTCGGTTATTAGCATTAACCCAAACTAACCGATCGGTTATCGGTTCGGTTCGGTTAATAACCAGTATCAAACTTGGGCTAAAATTTTGCTTAAAATACATGAAATGAATGTTTAAATACATTAAATGAATGCATAACTACATGAAATGAAGATTTAAACATATGAAATTGAGTTATTAATACATGAAATGGAGATATAAATATATAAAAATGATAGTATTGAACTATTAATGCATATAATACATGAAATAGAAGGGAAAAAGCTTGAAAATATTTAAAAATGAAGAGTTCGGTTTGGTTCGGTTAATTCGGTTATATCGGTTCGGTTTCGTCGGTTTCGGTTCGGTTTCGGTTAACGATTCGGTTATTGTTCACCCCTAGTGGCAGCCGACGGTATGGTTTCCAGGGAAACGCCCAAGCCAAACTATGAAGTCAGCGTAGGCCGGTTAAGACAACATAGTCTGGCTAGAGTGGGACAGTGAGACTCTCCAAATTTGAACATATAGCCTAATACAAGAAAATCGTCGTTCTAAAAAATGCCTAAGTTTCTTAAAAGAATAAATTTCTTACCCGACTTGGCGACTTGTAACCCTATTTAATTTTTATTATTTTTAAATCTATTTACAAATTTGCTCGTTTTCTATTTTTATATAGCTGACCATTTATATTTAGTCGTGAACGTAGCAAAAGTTGATTAATGTATAACTAAAATAAGTAGTAATATACAACATGTATTTGTTTTCAACTTGCTGATTGTTAGTTTGCCATGACTAAACACGAACATTATTCGGCAAACAGATACACTAATGGTGATGTATACAAGCCAAACGCGTTAATTTAATTTTCGAAGAAACTTTTTATTATAAAAACTGTTTTTTTTAAATACATATATCATATTTTTAATAGCATTACAATGTACACATTTACAATTTCTTTTAAAAGTTTTGTATCTATCCTATTGCCAATTAAAAACATGTTAAGAGTTGTCCATTCAAAATAATACTTCTTAAAAAAGAAACTCATGATATAAGATACAGAAAAACTGGTGCATTATCAAATCACGCTCCAATTGCCACAACAATATATATAAAGATATGCCTTAATGACCAATTGCTAATGACAAAGTCACAAGGGTGGACTTAGTTATAGGCGATGGGTGTCTGAAGAAACACTAACTGGACCCTGGGCAGATTATAGATAATCTGGGGGTTAAGTAATGTTTCCCACGAGGATGAGGTTCAGCAGAGAAGATTGTTCTTCAGATGACCTGCAAAACAGACACCGTAAGCTCGTCACAGAGAAGGGGGGGTTCCTCCTTGTGACCACCCTCCGGCGTGAGAATCAGACTAGATTGCTCTGAATATAAGTGTATATTAAGAGATTGCTAGATAAGATGAGATATCAGATGATGTCCTTACCATTCCAAGGTGTTGGAGTATTTATAGCCGAAGGTAGGTTTCCTAGAAGGTACAGACGGCTGAATAGTATTCCTGTTCCACCAACAGTGGACTACGCACAGGCCATGCTGGTTGGTGGATAGGCTACGGCCGACAGTAACAAGGTCGGCTGTACACTGTTCCTTTACTGCCGGCTACGCACTGTTCCACCAACTGTAGGCTGCGCACGTCCTATCGTAAGGGTTGGTGAGTAGGCAGCGGCTAATAGTGACAAACAGTACTAGAGGGTGCTCCTCCTCGTACTGTTGTCGGTGAGCTGTCACCCTGTGATTGGTTCATGGGCTGTTCTGGTCAAATCGTCTGTTCTGCCCATACCTTAGTAGGTATAGTACAAAAGATCTTCCAGAAGCATACGGACTGGCTCATTTAGGCGGGAGTATTCCCGCCTTGCTCATTCCTTCATGTGACTACTGAAGTAGCTAGTGCCTTGTGCGTGTAGCTTTGCTGTTAGTGCGGGTAGCCTTCCCTGATGGCTTGTATCCGCAACTGCGGGAACAGGCGGGGTACTTCACCATTGGGAGGCTTTCCCTGCGGGTACAGCTGGCGTACTGCGCGTAAGGTTTTCTCTGAGCATGGTGGGTCCTGCGGGAGCAGTTGGTCGTTGCGCAGACGTCCCTGTTCAAGGTGAGTCTTGCGGGTCCAACTGGGCTCTGCTGGGACCTACCTCTTCAGTGTCATCCGATACCGTCTCATACCGTTCAACAGTCTATATATAAAATCAAAACTTGTCCAACAACCATACATCTTTAAACGAATATTTTATGAAATCTTTTAGAGTACTGACATCTAAAATATAATATGGTAATGTTTTTACTTATTAAAAAATAAAGAGTCAAAATTAAATAACAAAATAATAATCATATTTAAATAAACATATTAAATCTATTAATTATTAAACTCATTACCCAGCTGTACAATGTTTTAACTTTTAAACCCACTCTCAAATCACTACTCATTTACCCATACCCTAACTCCTTTCCATTAGGGAAAAAAACCCTTGAAACACACTTCCCGTTGTTACTCCAGCCTCTCTTGCCTGCAGTCATATCTCCAGCCCTCGAAATCTTCAGTTTTAGGTGTGTTCTTTTTGTCTATTGAATATATTGAGTGTCATTATTATTTGAATGTTAATAGTTATATTGATTACATGAATGTTTATTGTCACGGTGGTAAAATGGTGTGCTTCAAAAGTTGTGAGATTTTAATTTTGCAGAGTGCATGTGTTTTGATTTTATGAGAAGAGTATGTGTAGAGTAGTGAGCGTGTTTGTGTTTGCTTTCAAAAAATTGAATGTTTATAATTTGATACGCTCAGAAGATTTCATAGTTAAGTTTGAAATAAGTCATCTAATATATTAATTATATAATGTAATCATGATAGAATTTAGACGAGTAATGGTAACATGAGATGTTTTCATCACAATTGATTTAGTAAGCTATGGAAATTGATTAAAGCATAGAATAAAAATACGATAAAGCATACCTTTTTAGGTATTACTATGAAAACCCTAAAAATACGTTTGTTACCAAAGAGTTTAAATTTGAAATAAACTATATATGTTTATTCGTCATGTGGTGATGTTAACAATATACACAACAATTGCGTTAAAAAAATGGGCAACATCCTGACCTAAACTAAAAAGATTTAAAATCAAGTGCATGACATCCGAAAATCGAAAATTTATCTATGAACATGGTTGTAAAAATCGCGCCTAGATGCCAAGTACTCAACGAGTAATCCCCGAGTAATCCCCGCCTAGGCCGAGTTCTCGGTGAGCCATCGCCGAGTACTCTCCGACTAAGGCCGAGTACTCACCGACTAAGGCCGAGTACTCCCAACTCACCAGTCGGCCGCCTAGGGTCCGCCTAACGAATTTTGCAACCTTGTCTATGAATAAAGAAATTATTGGCTAATCATTTGTTGATGCCTCTAATGAAAGGTTTTACTAGAATAGGTAATTGCCAAATCACTATTTTATAAAAGAACGAAAAGATACAAATAGAAGATTCTACAAATAAATTCCCGGTTCATATAAAAGGGTCTAGGAGGCAGGACGTCACATGTAATGTGAAGAAAAAGAAACACAATGTGGGTCCCTTTGTTAATACTACAACAAACAAGTGTCTACTCGTAAACCCGGCCCATGAGACATGAATATCGACTCATTGATTCATTACTCACACACAATCATGCTTAGTTACATGACAAAATTTGAAAGATACTCAAATTTAAAATGAACCTAATCTTGCTTAATTAAAACTCAAAACCAGGACCTTAAGGTGTTTAGGTGTCTTTGTCTTCACCATTGGGTCACTAACTCGAGAAGCACCATTAAGGGTGAAGCATTTCAATGTTGGAAAACCATATTAAGTTAGGTTTTAAATTTGAGATAATAAAACTATATGTAGTGGTTTTAACTAATTGTTTAATTTAAATGCCACTTAGGTTTTATGTATGCAAGATGAATTTACTTAAGCTTATTTTAAATTAAATGTACTGGTTTTAACTAATTGCAATTATTACTCAGTCATGTTTTTATTTAATTAATATTTTTTTATTCAATAAAAAGAACAATTTAACTAATGATACCACAAAACAAAATATAACACTTTAATAAAATAAAAGTTATAACCACACATGAAAAACAAAACGATATTTGTACAAGAAAAATATAAAAGCTACTTTAAATAATAATAATAAAAAGATACTAGAACATTTGAAAAAGAACGGATACTCTTTGTCACGACATTTGGCACTGATTCCGTTCTTCTTTCTCTCGAATATACCATGATCTTATTTATAGAATAGTGCATTTATCAACTGGTAATGAGCCTCCACACGATTCCATTCTAGTGGTGGGCGTCGTCTAAGTGGTTCCAGTTGTGATGTTTGGTCATGCTCGACTAAAAGTTTTACCGTAACCCGAACAATTCGATTAGCGTTGTCTCATCCACCTCTCAAAAAGATAAATTGTTGGGTAGTTGATTCATTTTTTTTCATTAAATATGTAGAATTAGAGAAGAGAGTACGGTTTAAACTTTTTGATGCTATTGGAAAATCCTCCCAACACACCTAAAATATCCAATTTAATGAAGAGTATACTAATATCACGGGCGCTAGGCTTGGCAAAGAAACATTTTAACACCCAATTTAGTAATCATGTAACAGTGCTTAGCAAAAAACGTGGCATCCAAATCATCATTTTGGAGCCCCACTTCTTATCACTACATGTAGTCTAAGATCCCAAGTTTTAACCATTACTATCATGCTATTAAATCAGAACACTAACTGCATATGATTAGATCTAATGCAGTTAAAGCTTTGACAAGGGTCATACTCGGGTTCCAATGTGACACTAAATTATGGATGAGATTGTTACCGTACTGGTACCGAATTTCAAAGAAAATAGGTTCAAATATTGTACTGAATTTATCGGTATGGTAGCGATACAATATGGACATTGATACTGGTAATCGGTACCTTTTTATCTACGAAATTATATGATGATTGTTTTTTCTATTTTATTAAAACTAAAATATAAAAGTTAATTACATCATGAGTATTTTTATAAATCATTTTGATTGTACGAAATTAAAACTTTTTATCTACGTTTGGTTAGGTTCTATAGCATGAGTATTTTTATACATCATTTTGATCATACTACAACTTTATTTGAGTTTTCTTATTCAGATTATATTACGTATGTAAGTACCCTACCGGTCGTAGAGGTGGTCAAAAAAACCGGTCCTCGAACCGGTTTGCCGGTTTAAACCGGAAACCGGTTTTTAAGAAAACCGGTTTTTTGTAAACCGGTTTGACCGGTTTACAAACCGGCGGTTTGTATATCGGTTACACAATTTGGAGCCTAAACCGGTTTTATAACCGGTTTTAAAAAAAAACCGGTTTTTTTTAATAACCGGTTTTTAAAAAACCGGTTTTTTTAATAACCGGTTATTAGAAAAACCGGTTAACCGGTTTTTTTATAAACCGGTTTTTGACCGTTATAAAAAAACCGGTTAACCGGTTAAAAACCGGTTTTTTCCCGTTGAGTAACGGCCATATAGCCGTTTTTTCTTATTTTTGACCGTTTTTTTTTTTCCCATTTTACCCCCACAAACATCTATATATAGCTTAGGTTGGGTATTGGTTAGATCACACTCGATTATACAACTCCAAACGCTCTAAACGTTTATTACATACGCGATTATTTTGTTATCTCACGCTCAATTATACCACATTACCACTCCATACGCTCTTATTTCGTAGTCGATTATCATGGCCTCCCAAAGTGCTGCTTCATCCGTCAACATGGGTGCCTCGAACACGGGAGAAACGGTCGTTCGGGTCATCCCCACGAAACGAAACCAAGATGTTTGGCAACATTTCGACCTATGCGAAATGTCTAACGGTACCCAAAAAGCTCGATGCAAACATTGTTTGAAGTTTTGTGGCAAAGATGCAAACTCCACTTTAAGAGCGCATGTACAAAGGCCCTTTTGCAAGGCCTTGAAGGACGAATCGGGAAGTAGTTCGCAGCCGGAGATGACGAATCAAGGAACGGTGTTTACGTACGACCTTGAAGAGGTACGTCAACAGTTTTCAAACTTTGTGATTCAAAATACACTTCCTTTCAACCACTTCGACAACCCTCAATTCACGTCGATGATGCAAAAGTATGTTCAACCACGCTACCAACACGTAAGTCGTTCGACCCTTAGAAGAGATTGTCTTAAAGCTTGGAAAAACGCTAAATCCGAACTAATTTCATACTTTTCAAACTTACAAACTGGTGTAAACTTAACAACGGATGTGTGGTCGGTACCTAATGGTTCGCCCGACTCATACATTTGTGTGACGGCTCATTGGGTTGACCCCGGGTCGTGGCAAATGATGAAACGAACCGTTGCGTTTCAATTGTTTGATTACCCGCACACGGGCAGAAATATTTTTAAACTCTTGGATAAAGTCATTCGACAATACAAGATTAAAGATAAAATCTTTTCAATTTCGTTTGATAACACGTCCAACAATACGGCCGCGGTTGGCCATTTAAAATTAAAGTATAAACCTATTTGTGATGGAGCGTTTTTTCATAGCTGATGCATTGCACATATTATCAACTTGGCCGTGCAAGATGGGTTAAACGTGATCGAAACGCAAAGAAACAATTTAAAAGAATGTTACGAGATGTTTTTAGCAACAATAATACATTTTCAAGATACAAAAAATTTTGTGATGAAGCTAATTGTCAATGGTTGGGGCCCAATTGGGATTGTCCAATAAGATGGAACTCGACTTGTGATATGTTTGAGAAAGCCATCCAACAAAAAGAATCACTAGTTGCGTTTCATCAAATAATGTCAAGTAGGGGTAAATGTGCACCGTACGATCCTAGAAACTGGTTATTGATTGAGATCGTTACGGAGGTACTTCAAATTTTTAAATCTTGCACAACAAGTTTATCCGGGGTTTACTATCCAACAAGCCCCATTGCTTTACCAAAAATTGATGTCATGTGCACAAAGTTGAGTGAACTTTATTGTAGGGGTGCACCTTATTTTGATATGGGTGTAAAAATGAAAGAAAAATTTAGAAAATATTTTCAACAACTACCCGCTGTTTTGACATGTGCTGCTGCGTTAAACCCTTGCATAAATGTTGGTGGTGTTGAAGCTTTAATAGAAAAAATTTGTGATGAGCTAGAGTTAAACGACGATCAAAACCCCTATTATAACCAAACTTTAAAGAATGCTTTCAACACCACCTTGTCTAACATGTATGATGTTTACCTTACAAAATACGGGTCGTCTTCCCAAATTCATGACTCGTTAAGAGCTGTTGCCCAATCCAAATCCCAAACCGACCTTGAAATGGGGATGTACTACATGATTTGGGAAGACGCCGGTAAACGTCAAAAGGTAAACACCCCAAGCAGTGAACTTGGAAGGTATGGTGGTACCAACTTTGTGAAACACATGACTCCAGATGAATTTAGAAGTCTTGATTTGCAGGCTTGGTGGAGAGGTAAGGAGGATGAGTTTCCGATCCTCGCTGCCATGGCCAAAGATTTACTAACGGTCCAAGCTTCCACGGTAGCTTCGGAGTCTGCTTTTTCTGTTTCTGGCAGGGTTATATCGATTAGGAGGACTCGACTCACTCCACCAGCTGTAGAGATGTCTATTTGCTACAAGGATTACTTGGACGCTTTAGATAGGGCACAACATCAACGCTCACTTGAGGGGGAAATGGACTATGAGGCGGGCTTGTATGAAGACGAGGTCAATCAAGGACACACTCAACCAATGACCGATGAAGAAGCCGCGTACGACGATTACCTAAGGAATAGCTCGGGATCGGGTAGCGATGAAAATAATGAGTAAGAAACAGCAAGTTGTTAATGTAATCGTGTCTAAGCATTCTTTAATGTTTGTATTTTTGAGTTACGAATATGCGATAACGATTTAATGTTTGTATTTTTAATGTAAAAGCTATAAATGAAAGTTATGTATTTTTGAGTTACGAATATGCGATAACGATTTAATGCTTGTAGTTACCGGTTTGCCTTGTAGTTACCGGTTTGTTTATACTGTGAAAAAATAATGGTTATTTAAAAAAAAAAAAAAAAAAAACCGGTTAACCGGTTAGACCGGTTATTAAAAAACCGGTTAATAAAAAAACCGGTTTATTAACCGGTTCTAACCGGTTCCCAAACCGGTCGTAACCGGTTTGACCGGTTATGGTTTTCATGCACAAAAACCGGTTATTAACCGGTCCGGTTATTAACCGAACCGGTTTTTTTCCAGGACGAAAAAAACCGGTCCGGTTAATAACCGAACCGGTTTTTTTAAAAAAACCGATTTGTGCACCTCTAACCGGTCGTACCATAATAGATCAAACCAATATCCACCAAATTTTTATCGCATCCTGTCGCAACGCATGGGTTTGCACAACTAATTGGAAGGACGGGTTGGTAACCTATTACCCACATTTTATGACACTATAAGCTCATTAAGCTCATTTAGTTTAATGACACTATAAGAGTACTTAAAGGAGTAAAACTAGGGTGAAATTACTTTTCTTTCCTTTAACTCTATAAGCTCATTTAGTTTTTTTAAGCCCATTCCACATTTAATGGGAGAAGAAAAATCAAATTTTACTATTTCATGAGCTTCAATCCCATTAAATGAGCTTTACTTAATTTTTGATTTTAGCTTAGGTCATAGGTATACTTTAACCCCTCTTAACTCTACCTAAGCACCAGATCACTTAACTTCTCTCTTTCACTTCAACTCACCCAAAGGAAATGGTTTAATCCTTTTAACTCAATCTCACTCCTATTAATTATTAATTTAATATATTATTCTTTGCCTTTTACACGTAAAAGCATAATCTATGGCCCCTTTTTAACAAATTTAACACAAGTGAGAATTGGTTTAATTCATGTTTTATGTTGGGGTTAGAGTATACCCATGGCCTTCATAACAAATAATAAGGATTTGTTATGGCGGTTAAGATCAAGGCAAATAAATTGGACCGTTGAGGATCGAAACCTCTTATTAGGGAAGGGGCACTCGTGGGTACTACCCATACACCACCCAGTCCTGCCCTACCACCTTATTTATACCTCAAGTACCCACAAACCACAAAATTAGTGGCAACACATAACCACAAATACCCTAGAACTTATTGTTTGTTTTTTAGTTATCTAAGTACAATAAACGCAAAAAATGAATAAATTTTATGTGACAAACCGTTGCCATGAAATGAAGCCATGCACCCTACCCATATGATGTGGTGACAGTGTTGTCATGTGGTTTGAAACTCATGCACCCTACCCATATTGGTGTTCCGTCCTCTCTTAAAGCATACTTTTGTCCAAATTCTTTTATGAAACAACCGTTTGTTGAGGATCGAAACCTCTTAAGACATACTTTTGTCCAAAACCTTTTATGAAACAACCGTTTATAATGTATTAATAAAAATTACTAAAACATATGGAAATAATATTCTCATTACACTTAAAGAAAGACTATGAAACTTAGTGTAATACCAATATAAAAAGGACCTGAATGGTTAATGCAAAAAAGCATAAAAACAGTATGGAAGATTTCATACTTTTTGTTCTCTCATCTTTAATTAACCCTCCTCCTTTCAACATTCTTTCGACCATGTACCATCATCGCTTCGCTTGTCAGTTGTCGCATAACTAATTATTTATTAGTTTTGAAAATCATGCAAGTCCTATGATTTTGGCATTCATACGACCCATACACATGATTTACAAAATGACTTGTTTGACCATCTTTTATCCTAACATATGGTCTACATATATGATCATACGTATCAGTGATTTCTAAGTAGTATATCAGTGATGTTTCTATGCCAACAATCTTTGAATATCTAGCATGTTAATAAAGAGAAGTTTTTGTTAACTACACACAATTAAAAAATATATATATATAAAATACATTTTTGTGGCAACTATTTATTTTGGAAAACCCACCATGTCTTATATGAAAGTATTTTTCTTACTTGTAATCAAATAATTGTGAAAATATGAATCAGTTTGGGTAAATGACGATTTGACGTTGGATTTTGCGAATCTGTTGGACCATTTTCGCATGTAATGTATTTGTATCATATGGAGTAGTCCACACCAGCTTTTTCCTACGCAATTGTCTTTTACAAATACTCCTCGATGTCCCTATATACGCATGCATACACATATACATCGTTTTTTTTTCCTTTTGTTTAACGAGAAGAATGTGCTATCAAAATCTAATTGGACCTCATCAATACCTTGTTAACTTGCGTTGGACAGGTAGCCTTTAAGAGGTTATGACGTTTACCAATAGAATCATTAGAGTGCGCCCAACCCTTTAAGGTCATACCTCCCTTTTTTCAAGTCCTGTTCTTTGGGATTTAGTCCTTTTCTTGCCGTATCAAATTCCAAGATATTTTAGTATATCACCATAGATATATTATGTTTTTATTGTTGATAGTGACCATACATTGTAGTATCACGACGAAGAAGATATTATCAGTTGAAACCATATATGCAGTAAACTAATTTATCATCGACTAGTTTCTCACTATATTTGGTTTGATTGTAACTCCTACACTATTTATAGCTTTCATGTATGCACAACCCAAATCTATGTTATGGGAGCATTTTCAATTTAATAAGTTATATACGGGTAGGGTTAGGCTAAATGTACCCCCCTGGTTTCTTGTCATACCCCCCTTGGAAAAACCAACTTTCATATTAACCCTTGAATCATATAATTACCAAATTAGCACAAAAATAAGGATTTCATATTATTTCTTTTTACAACTTGCGTTCTTTTTATGATTTCGAGTTTAGAGTTTCGGGTTTAGGGTTCGGGTTTAGGGTTTAGGTTTTCGGGTTTCGGGTTTAGGGTTTTGGGTTTTCGAGTTTCGGGTTTATTTTGTAAAAGATAAAGAGGTAAAATAAGTATATTATAAATATATATACTATTAAAATTATAGAAAAGATATTATAAATATTTACAAAATTAATACCAAAAAATAAATTAATAGTAATACTTGATAGTTTTTAATTTGATATACGTAGTGGAGATTATTAAGTGGAAAAAGTGTTGTAAGACTAATATGTATATAAATAATGTTATGGGGTAATAGTAATTAATCTAATAACTTCAAGGGGTTGTATATTTAGTAAAAATGGTAAAGGGGGGTACGTTTAGCAGCACCCGTTTTATACTTAATAATATTTTTTTTTCGCATACCATCAAATTATAATTTTCTAATTCCTAAAAACTTTTAACCACTTTGATACGATAATTAGTATTTGTATTGCATATATTGTATGATTCATTTATTTAGATCTTAAATCCTTAATCCTAAAACCTAAGTTCTTATGTCTTCATAATAAATGGTATAATAGGTTGAAGGTTAAATATTCCTTGGATATTATATAAACAAATAAATGTCACTTATGTTTATTTAAGTCTATTTATATATTTACCGGTTCATTTTCCAATTACTATAGAGGGAGGGCGATCGAGGCCTAATTTTTCAAAAGACCCATAATTATTAAAAAAATAGTTATATATTTTACAATAATTTTGTTTTAAAACAAATGCATCCAAAATAACTCATTGATGCAATAGAAAGAGTGTTAATTTATAGAACTAAAGGTCATTGATTCAACTTTCTTGAGTGTTTTTTTAATACAAAAAACTTTTCTTTATGTTTTATACGGATCATTTTAGTATCTTGTTTATTTGTTTATTTTTGCTATTGTGTGTATTTGATTTTGGAAATGCAATTCAATTGATAAAAGTGTCAAATTATTTATCAGAATATCAGATAGTTAAAAACGTAATTTTAGGAGTCTTTTCTTTACTAGCCCCGAGTATCAAAGTTTTAAGAGATTTTTAAAGACGGGCCTGCCTATAATACGATTAGAGAGAGTCGCTAATGTTCTATTTCTGGATTTAAAGATTGTATATTTACAAAATGATCCTAGATAAAATGTAAACTCAAATCTACCTAACGTTGGCAACAAGCAATTTATAATTAGATTTAGTGTTTGCATATATACCACCTTATCATTTGTTTGTCTTTCAAAAGAAAGAAAATGTGTCGTCGTCATCATGCACGTGACAAAATCTGGATATCTAGAGTTGTGTGGATTGGTCGAAAGGTGGATTTTTTAATGTAACTTCGGCATTTGACACCTTTATTGCACTATGCATGCATCATTTGTAGGAATATTTTACATACACTTGTAGTCTTTTATAATATTTTCTTATTATAAGATTTATATTTGGTTTAAATAATACATGCTTAATGACTTACAGTTTAGACATCACTCTCTCCACACAAAAGGGTATTATAGATATATGTTCAAAATGTCTTTTCTTTTAAGATGTAACTTTGCAACGGGCATGGTCGTATATGTAGACAGTATCAGTTTGATTTTTTTACGATTTCAGCACTATACAGACACTCAATATAACAAGTACATGAGAAAATTCGAAAAATAAAGTCATGATACGATAAAGAGGACATCAACACTTTTTTTACATTGTTTGACAGTTTTATAAACGAATACATCTTCGATAAAATTTGGATAAAAAAACCAGTCGTGTATAAGAACAATCTAACATCAAAATAGAAAATAAAGAAAATAAAAAACCAATAGAAAGAATAAGAACTAAAATTTAAAATTATGCATGAGAATCAACAGATCATTATTGATACCTAAAAACATGTTAAAGGAGGGCAAACTTGTTTTGAAGTGTTGCACCGGTAGAGTAAAAATTTTAGGCTATCATCTATGGTGAGGGGCTTCGAAGCCCCTCCCCAATGTCACGTCAGCGCCACGTGAGCATCGAGGGCTTCAAAGCCCCACCCCAAAAATGTACATCTATGGTTTAATACCCCAAGGGCGTCCCTATATGTATGTGTGTGTGTGTATGTATTTGTGTGTGTGAGAGATGGAGAGAGCTGCTAAGAGGAGGACCCACATTCACACACAAAGGCACCCATCGTTTGAACGATCCTGGGGTCCGCGCCCCTTGGTGGTGTTCTGCGCCCAAGGACGCCCGCCACCTCACTTGACTACGCCCCATAACGAGAAGTCTTAGGCTATCCTCTATGGTGGGGGCTTCGAAGCCCCTCCACAGTGCCACGTCAGCGCCACGTAAGCACCAGGGGGCATCAAAGCCCCATCCAATAATGTCCCGCTATGATTTATTGCCCAAGGGCGCCCATTATATATATACATATGTATGTATGTGTGTGTGAGAGATAGAGAGAGGGCCCACCAAAATACCCCACTTTCCTCTCTTTCGCGCCCGGCGTTCCAACCACCTCAAGCACCCGCGCCCCACCACCAAAGGCGCTCCTTGGTGGTGTTAAGCACCCAATGGCGCCGACCATCTCAACCAACCCCGCCCCATAGCGAGGGGTCTTAAAGTTATCTGTTAGAGTTTGATTATCCCTAACCTAAACCCAATATGAGCTTTTATTTTGATTTTGAAGGAGCAAATGAAAAGCAAATGCAAGTTAGGAAACAACCAGGACGCAATACTGTCATGGAGATGAGGGTAAATGAATTAAAAAATAATAATACATATTTTTAGGTGTAAACACGTGGTTAAAATACAATGTATAAATTAGCACCTAGGCATAAGGCGTCAAATGTAACTTGACACCTAAGTTCTTGTTCATTACCAACGTCATTTTAAGATTTTGTGTCTTTTTATCTTAACCTTATAAGATATGTGTCATGTGTCTATAAGAGATCATTTTCAAAATTCTTAAGGATTTCATAATCTTTAAAAGCTCCTAAACCCAACATCTTTTAAAATATGCATACGCACATGATACCATTTCAGTTTTTAAGCTGGTGATAAACTTATGTTTTTCAATTTGGTTCCAACCTAGACTGACAATAGTGGACTCGTAATTTTTTTTCTCCAAGGTTGGTTTATTCCAGGGGAGAAAATGTCAGAATATTTTCAAAAGTATTAAGTACTTATCGAATTTCATACTTTTTTTTCATTTCGGTTTTCTCCGTTGCAACATGTATAGGTTGATCTTTTGTATGTAGGTTGATCTTTTGTATGTATGTTATAGATTAATCTTTTGTTTTTAAATTCAAAGACGTTCAAATATATCAGTGTTTAGTCGTTGAAAAATCATAATATACATTACATATAAACATAAAATAAAAATTACGGTGTTAGCTAACCCTGCCAGAGCCGACGTAAAGGAAGGTCGACGTATCTACAGACCAAGGCCCACATAAGTTTACAAAATGAATCCTTTATGCAATGAAAAGAGTGTGAGCCTTCTACGGAATCAAAGGTTACGGGTTTATTTCTCATTGATGGTGTGTTAGTTTTTATAGAAAAACCTTTCCTTTGTATTTTCTTTGAGTTATTTAGTAACTTATTATAATAACAATAATAACAATAATAACAATAATAATAATAATAATAATAATAATAATAATAATAATAATAATAATTATTATTATTATTATTATTATTATTATTAGTTTGTTTTGATCTATATTAGGTTTTGAAAACACAACCCAAATAATAAAATTATCATCATCATCCTATATGATCAGAATGTTTTGGCCGATTGTACGTTTAAAAGTTGAACATGTCATATTAATTTGGATGATTAATAAATTAAATCAAAGACTTAGTGAGTTTAAATACAAATTAAGGAACGGTGGATACATGCAATTCAAAATGAGAAGCGGTTCATGCATATAAATGTGACACAAAACACAAACATGTCCATTACCTGAGGTCTTTTCTTTGCTTCTTATTTGCTCATCATCTCAACAGTAATCTTTGTCGGCAAATTTAACAATAATTACACTCCAAAACATATAAATACCAATGTCGGCAAACTATTAATGTTATTTTAAGTGTCCGACAAACTATAGATAAAGTTGGATTAGCGAATAATATTTGACTTTGATTATATTACGTTTTTTTTATATTATGTAAAGAAATACTGATTGGGTGGTATACATTGAGCCAAGACAGTCTTAGTTTGAGAATTTTATTTTTCTCTCTTTTTGACTGAAAATGTGCCGCAATTCCGCAAAAATATTTATAGAAACCACGGTTATGATCTAGTGATCAAAATAGTACGTGGTATCGTGGTAATCTACATTAAGACTTTTAATTTTATTATATATATATATACTCTCTAATAAAATGCTATAAGTTTAGTCACTTGTCACTTCTATATTAAATCTTACCCATTTTAATATCGATCTATCTATAACTATAATCACTAATTAAAAACTACAAGTTTTGTCACTTTCCACTCCTACATTAAACCGCAACCTTTTTAACAAATTTGTAATAATAAAATAATGGTTACCATTTTTAAAATTTATTCTTCAAAATTTGTTAATTTAATATTTACTTTCTATTTGTTTTTTCAAACATTTGATATTTATAATTGTATATTTACTTTAAAATTGTTTTGAACTATTGTACAACGACTGTATTAATAGTGTTTAGCAGGTTTATTGTTTCTTGTATGATGATTATTTATTAAATATTGTATTTTCAAGAACTACCCGTGTAGTACACGGGCCTCAAACTAATTTTATAATATAAAATACATAACATTGCGGACATACACGATGGGTTGTATAGCGTGCAATAATACAAGGCCGTCTCCAAGAATTATAAAAAAGTTTTCATGCAAGGAAAATGGTCGAGCCTTAATTAAAAGAGTCTTTTTTACTAAGTTTAAACAATTAAATTTTTAAATGGTTTTATTGGATAATGATTTGGGTTTTGCAAAAAAAAGTTTGTTAAAGTGGACTTAAATGAATTGGGTAATCAAGTTTTAACATTAACAATACATCTATTTTCAACAAACACACACACACACACGTATATATATATAGTTTGAATCAAATACAAATGAAATTAACGTGAGAATCAAGTAGATTAATTATATATACAAGTAGAGTAATTAGTATATATAATTACTATACTTGATTCTCACGTTTAGCATGTTAATTTCATCTGTACATTTAACATTCCCCTAAATATATATATATATGTGTGTGTGTGTGTATGAAATATTTATTTTGAAAATTTCAGGTCTATTGGGGTGATCGGGCTAGAATTTGTCGCCCTCCCCCTCCCCCTGTCTCTCTTAAAATAAAATAGTACTAAGCACCTTGATCCCATTATAAAGGAGATGCGCTTTCAAATCTTGGAGCCATAAGTTTTTTCCATAATCTTTTAAAATTCTTATACCCAGAACAAGATATGACTTACTTGATCATGTTGTTAGTAGTGTATCATTGGTGGGGTCATGACAGTTTTCCGGTAACAGTTCTTACATTTATGGAAGAAAAAAAGTTACTTTTAATTATAGTATATTCAAATCCTGATCCGAATCTTAACGAATAAATTAATAGATACTATCAAATAGTACTTGAAATCAAGATTTAAATTATAATATTTGTAAATATTTTACTGTAAAAAGTACATAACAATGTCGACACATGGGTTATATAGCGTGCTGCGTATCTATAAAACAAAACATGTGATACAATGATTTTATGTTGTGGGCCAAAAAAACTAGATAACGGGTTTATTTTCCTGTTTAGAAGAGAAAATGATTTAAAAACTAGTTTGTTGGGCAGGCAAAACTAATGGGCTACATTTACACTGGTCCCTTTACAGTTAACTTGGGCCTACAAAGATACCTGTTTCTACTTGTTTGGGCCAGTTTTTCAACGGACTGACAAGTCTCTCCCAAAACCCTGACAGGTTGTGTAAGATTAGAGGTGTACAAATCGGGTATTAGAAAAACCAAGGTTTGGGTATGGAACCAGGTTTGGATATAATGGGGTATTGGAACATCGGGTATTAGCAATAACTGGGTCGGGTTCAGGTCTGGGTATTGGCTTGAAAAACCATACCCTATATACCAGATCCAGGTCGGGTATTGAACCCGGTCTTCAATACCCGGGTATTTGAATACCCTATTTTCAGGCATTTGAAAAACCCGTTTCTGGGTTTTGAATACCTTGTTTCCGGGTATTAAAAAAACATTCTCTATAACTTTCTTCTGTCAACAAGCCCACTTCGTTTTTTTATCATAACTCCATTTTTTTTTTTTGCTTACAAACTTCAAAGTTTGAATATACAACTAATAAATGATATAAAAAAACATATATTTTATGTCTTTTCATGTTCGTATATCAAAAGGTGTTACTTTAAACAAATATTTATAGGGAAAATTCCCAAAATAGCCCATTTATAGAATGTGGTTCCAAGTTTGTCCCCCCCCCCTCCCCCAAATTCAAGTTTCCAACTTTGTCCCTTTGGTATCTCGTCGCCGACGACATGTTAGCGAACATCGACGATGTGTTAGCATAACATAGGGTTGATGATGGGTTATATTGCTAACATAGGGTAGCAGTGATTCGTTAATGTTTAAAGCAGGGGTTCCACGATGCGTTAGTTGATAACGCATCACTGCTACCCTATGTTAGCAACATAAACGCATCGTCAACCCTATGTTATGTTAGCAACATAAACACATCGTCGGCGACTTGTTAGCAACATAAAATTTCTCCATTGTTACATAATGGTGCAAACACAATTTTTTTAATGTCCCTGATTAACAACATCACTCATCAGCAACACCAACATAAACTCAATTTCTATATATTCGTCACTAATAATCACAAAATCCATGTTACGGCCACAAATACCTCTAATATCCAAAATCAACATTCGTCTTCTTCTGATTAGCTAACAAAAAACAAAATTAATTAAGATTATAAAGACAATAAACATATCGCCGTAGTCGATTGCAGGCTGGGTAGTAATTTGATAGTTGAATCGAAGAAATATAATTGGCAAGCGTCTTTCTTATATGCTTCCAATTAAACCTTCGTCTCTGACATCATAATCTACAAACATTGAATAAACGTTTATAAACATGTTTAAAGCAATCGGGAAAACAAAATCGAAATAGATGAAGTGTAAATGCGAATCAGATGCCTATATGAAATTGAATACCTTAAATCGTCGAACATTAACGAATTTGAATAAAAAAAAACCCCAAATCGCCGTTCGTCGATTCACCATGTTGTTACTGAATCACAACATTGATTTCAATCGGACGGCTATTAAGAATTAGAGCTGGCTATTAGTAATTAGAGATGGATGAAAAGAAACTGTTTAATTATGGATTCCTCTATTAGATAAGGTAGATTTATTTTTTACTTTTCAAATGCACAACAAGCATCTTTAATTCACTTTCTGAATGTAGTTTTTCTTTCTTTCTTTTTCACCATGTCCCCTACCGGCATAGTGAATAATGTATAAATAATTTTGTATGATTTAAATTTTAGAAAATATTGAAATTTTTTTACAAACTTAAAAGTATTTATTTTTATTTTCATTGTTATAAACTTATAATTATAAAATAGATAAAAACTTACACAAATACAACAACGGGCAATCGTGACGTTCTCATTATTTTTTACATTCTAATTCTGTTGATAGTTTTACAAACCAAATATGATCCTATCAGTCTCGAAACCTACTTTTTTCTGACAAATTCAACCAAGCCTAACTGGTCATGGCATGTAGTTGATATTGATTGCGTAGGAGGGACTTTCGATTACTGAATCCATCCATAAACCTAAACCCCAATAACCTTCATAACCAAGATTCCGTTGCATAATCTAATTAAATCAAAAACATTTTGTGAACCAAACGATTTAAATGAGCCACTATGCCCTAGGGCTCTTTCGGAAGAGGGTAGTTTATACCCTACCGGAATCTCTTCATCTAATTTATTATTACTTTAGTTTAGATAGATAACCCTGGCCCTACTAAACTGTCAATTATTTAATATTTATGATGAAACGTCAAATCTTATTATGAGTTAACGACTAACATTTATTGGTGTTTGAACATAAACAATATATGACTTAAATAACACAGGATATTTAGAAAAAAGGTAAACAATTTTACCCGACCAAACTAACAAAACAATATGCAGCTATGTGGGTCACATATAAGACTGAGGGGTGTGGGGCTTCAACGGGAGCGCTAGAGCCCCTCCGTTCGCGCCCCCAGGCGCTAACACCACACCATCAGGGGCGCTAGCGGGACGCTAACGGGGCGCTAGCGGGAAAAACAAGGCAGGCGTGAGCCGGTTAGCGGGAGAAGAGAGAGAGGAGCACACCTTTTGATGTTTTTTGGACCGTTGGGGAGCCGGAAAAAACACAAAAAAAATATATTTTCTATATAATTATACTCCATTTCACCCATTTTTATACCAAAACTTCAAACCTTCACCCAAAATCAATTCATCTTCTCAACTTTTTTTAAAAAAAATGGCTGGAAATTGGTTCCCAAACCTTGATTCAGATTATCTTGACGACGATTATCTTGATTCAGTAACCTAAATCCGGTCGATCAAATGCTAATGGAAAAGCAAAAGGAACGTATCCGAAAGAGGTTGATCGAAGTAGACCAAGCCGAAGAATAAGAAGAATGTTTCTTTTTAGTACTTTAATTTTTTATTTTATTTTTAGATATTAATGTGTTTTTTTATTAATGTGTGTTTTTTTTAATAATTTATGAGTTTTTTTTAATAATACGTTGTTTGAATATATTTATAAAAAAATAAAAAAAAAATTCGTTGGAGCCCCTCAACACTAGGGGCCAGGGGCTCCAACACCCCCTTATTCAGTTTCTCTCTCTGCCACACGTCATAATATTATTGGTTCTTGAACCCACTAAAGCCCTCACACCCCCTTAGTCTAATAGAGATTGATCCTTTGGTAATCAGTGTTGAGAATCAAAGACCAAGTCACGTGACATGCATGTTTTGTTTTGCTTCCTTTTGTCGATTTCCCAAAACACCAAATCTACCGCATTTGAAAGCAATAGAAGCCAAATGGTTACGGAAGCCTCAATTATTAATTTATGATTACTTTTTATGGAATTTGTTGCTTCTTTAAAGGAATACCATGTTTCATTCAAATCAAAGGTTTTAGTTCTAACTAGAAATTTAAAGATCTGAGTTTTTTAGGTTC